>NW_005803764.1:22745-26194 GCF_000240725.1 Microchloropsis gaditana
GTCGTGAGCTACATTAAGCCAATTTTCTTGTCCTCAGTTTCTCTTTCATCCCTCACCCGCCCCTGATCCTCACCCTGCTGAAAATATTCATCTGCGGGATGGAAGACTACCTCCTCCACACCCCTTGAGGCCTCAGTCCCTTCTACAGAAGCTGCTCGGGCGGTAGAAGAATGGGCGTGGCGTGCACTGGAAAACCCTGGTAGGTGGAAGAGAGGTGGGGGAGAGCGCATCGCGTGCCCGGTGCAGGAGCTCGATGTGGTGAAAGCGGCGTTGGATGGGCACTCGGCGGTGGCATGCGGACAGAAGGGGGAGAGGAAGGCCTGGAAAGGATATGAATATAGCATGTATGAAAAATAATCAGTTGAAGAAGGTTCAGGATGAGGAAAACCCTGTCATTTCCAGATCCCCCCTCGGTGGAGGGACTGTCCAGCACATGGCTGGGCTCTTGGAGTATCATACCCTCTACAGAACCCTGTGAATTTAACTCGGCGCAGACAAAGCCGTTTTTGGCCTCTTCCATTGACCTTCTTAAAGAATACACGTGTAGTGGCGGCAACAAACACTAGAGAGATACGGTTCCACTTGATACGACCTCCTCCCTCCTTCCGCATCTCACCCCGCGGTTCATACTGTCAGGTTTTGAACCCTCACCTTTGCAACTCGCATTCCCACCATTCCCATGACCAAAAAGGCGCCCCAGCGTGTGAAGCATCCGTGCATCTTGGATTGAGTTTCCGTCCTGAGTAGAAAGAAATTGTCCGGAAGGCAGGTGAAAATTCAGAACATGCTGGGAGGCAACCACAACTACCATTTGACGCACACTCGCCACAAGCGAGTTTAATTTGATCCAACAGCACCTCGATTCCAAGCTAAGACGGGTGTGGACGCCGTAGCCGGGGGTCAATCGTCGGTTTTTGTGAACGATTGTCGGTCTGGTGACTTGAAAATGAGGGAATACGCTTGGCATTGGATTTTTAGGGGCCTAGCAATGTTTGTGAGCAAGTCGAGGACTCGGACCTGATCGAGGAGCCCGAATCTTTGATTTTTCCGTAAGCGAGGGTTCTGTTTCTTTTTTTTTTTCAGTGACTTGATACAAGAGAAAGAAAGAGAACATCAACATGTTCGTGCCAGTATTTTATCCAAACCCATTTTCTTGGTGTTTCTTTGCTTTGGATTCTTTTTTCTACTAGCTATCGTACAACATGCATTTCCCCTCGACCTTTGGCTCTCACTAAGCTTAGCTTCCCTGTCTTGCTGGACTCCCTCTTAACGTCGCATACTGTCTACCTCGATTTATTTTGAAGTACTCAGCATATTTCATTCAAAAGAAGGATGTTCAAGCCCGTATAGACAGAAGAGACATAGTGAGTGGTGCCATCCTTGTACGCAGGGAGGAAGGACCGGAGGCTGTTGGTAAAAAGTCCGCTGTCAAAGACCTAGGCAGGAGGGAAGGAAGGGAATGAGGAAGAGAAGAAGCTCAAGATGCTGCGAGAGCGATAGAAATACCGATCCAAAAGCAAAGGAGGGCGGATAGTAAGACAAAAGGTGGAGACGAAGGGGGTGGAGGGTGGTGAAGGGAAAGCGATAGATAAGCAAGAGAAGGCGAGTAAAGGGTAACACATACTTTGAGACCGTGGGTGATAAAGGCCTGGCGCGCTGCCGTGTCATCCACCTGTGTCGGAGGGCGAGGGGGAGGGATAAGGGAAGCGAGGAGAGGGGAAGGGGAGGCAAGTGGGTGGGAGAGGCGAAGAGAGGAGGCAGCACGGAAGAACAAGTCAGAAGAATTACAAATGAAGCTCGTACAAGAGCTCTCTGACAGGGAAACATGGTGCCCTGCGCTGTCCCCTCCGCCGCCCCTTCATCCCTCCTCCCCGTGTGAGAAGCGTTTTCCCTCCTTCCTTCCTTACCGTCGACGCTTTCTCACTCCGACTCGTGGTTGTCTTCCAAAACACGTCCACGTGCTCGGAAGTGGACAAATTCTTGGCAGCCTCGACCACGTCACTGAGAGGGAGGAAAGGGGGGAGGAGGTTCCTTGTGAAGAAAAAAAAGGGGAAAAGGCTCGAAAGGAGGGAAGGGAAACCAGGGTACCCTCACAACGCACGTCTAGCCTCATCCATGCGCGCATTCCCCATGTCTTTGTACATTTACTCGCTCTCTCCCTATATATACTACTCTGCAACGTCACTCCCCTACCTGAGCACGGCTCCGCTGATCGGGCCCCACAGGCCCGCGTTGAGGAAGAGGTGCGTCGGGCGGACCGTGGCACGTAGGAAGGAGCCTGGTGAGTGAAGAGAGGGAGGGAAGGGAGGGGAATGAGTGCGAGGCGACAGGTATACGAGAGAGGAAAGGGGGCGGGTCGGCTCCTAGGATCGTAGGAGCGGGTGGAAGGAGGGCAAAAAGTGGAGAGAAACGCAAAGAAAGAAAGCCACAGAAATAAGGAGAGGAGGACGGACCTTGGAGGAGGGAGGAGACTGGCGCTTCCCAGTTGACGGGACCCTGACAGGCTCCCGGGGCGCAACCAAGAGCGTCCTGCGTGAGCGGAGCCGAGGCGGGGATGGCGTGCCCTCTGAATAGGAAGGGAAGGGAGGGGAGGAAGGGGTGAGTGGTGCGAGGTAGGGGTGTGATGCGTGATGCAAGGTGGATAAACCTGGAGGATCCCACGAAAAATGACGACAGGAAGGGAGGGAGGGAGTACGAAGAGAGGGAGGGAGGGAGGGGGACCTACCGCGGTGGATGATTCCCGAACCAGCCTATAAAAGAGACACGGAGGTCCTTCTCCTCGTTGACATAATATCGATTCTCCACGTGCGGTGCTTTGCCTTCCTCTCTGCAGGAGGTAGAGGGGAAAGGAGGGAGGGAAGGAGGGAGGAGGGAAGGGAAAAGGGAGGAGGCAGGTGAGACGCGTCCCTAGGAGGGAAAGAAAAAGGGAGGGAGAGGAACTAAAAAGGAACAGGGGGGGGGGGGCAATCTACCTGTAGCAGTCGCAGACCTCACGAACGCCGAAAAATGCCGACGACCGGCGGTAGAAATCGTTCCACGTCTCTTTCAATCTCGAGGCCCCCTTGAAGGTGAGTGTCTGGGAGAGGAGAGGGCAGGAAAAGAAAGGGGGGGAGAAGAGGGGAATATAAGGATGCATGGAACCAGGCTGTGATCGCGTGCACGACTGCCTCTCCTCGCTCTCTTGCTTCACCTTCTCCTGCGTTGCTTCCCAAGCGCCTTCCTCCAGGTATCTGATCAGGCTCAAGTACTGATACCGTGACAAGCTGTCTCCCATGAAAACCAAATGCTTCCCACGTAAGCATGCGTACGCCTCCTCCCCGCCCTCTCCCCCTCCCTTTGCCCCTCCCTCCCCTTTCCCGCTTGTCAAGCCGTCGAACCCGCGCAGGACGCAGAGAGCATGGCGGGGGGTGTACGTCATGCCGTCTGCCTCGCCCTCCTTCCCTCCCGCC
>NW_005803764.1:26315-29782 GCF_000240725.1 Microchloropsis gaditana
CCGAAACTTTCAGCTGTTTCTCCAGGTCTGGGCTGGGCGCTTGGCCGGCTTTGAGGGTCACATAGCAGTAGAGGCAGTTCCCTTTCACGTCGTGGGGGATGCCCACGACGGCCGCTTCGGCCACACTGGGATGCTGGGCCTGCGTGGGAGGGAGCAGGAGGATGGGAAGGGAGAGGGGGAGGGAGGGAGGAGGGAAGGGAGGCAGCGCATGAATGCACGTCAGAGACGATTGGCCTCAGCACAGCGAACGACATGCGAGGATCAAGGGAGGGCGGGAGAGAGGGAGAGAGGGAGAGAGGGAGAAATGAAGGGAGGGGTGCACGGACCAGGGCAGCCTCCACCTCGGCCGTTCCCAAGTTGTGGCCTGAGACGATGACCACGTCGTCTGCCCGACCCGTGATCCAGTAGTAGCCGTCTGAGTCGCGCCTAAAGGGAGGGGTATGAGCATAGCTACGATCGTCGACGTGCCCGCACTCCCCCCTTCCCTCCCTCCTTCCCTCCCTCCAGCCCTCTACCTCGCGTTGTCGCCCGTCAGGTAATAGCCGTCGAAGGAGAAGTAGGTCTGCTCCATGCGTTCGTGGTCTCCGTAGATAGATCGTAAGGTGCTGGGCCAGGGTGATTTGATGGCGAGCAGGCCCTCGGTCGGACCCTCTAGTTCCTGGAAAGGGAGGAGGAAGGATGGACAGCAGGGAGGGGAGGGGTTCAACCTTGTCTGTCCGCCCCGTCACCTAGAGGCCTCACGCTCCTAGAGACTGCACGCAGGAGCCTGGTATGGACACTTACCTTGCCGTCTTGGGAGAGGAGGACGGGCTCAATACCCAGAAATGGTAAAGAGGCGCTCCCCGGCTTCTGACCCCAGCCTTTAATAGGAAGCGGGGCGATGGCGATGGCACCTAAGGGCACAGATGGGGGCCGGCAGAGGAACGCAAGAGGATGCGGTAAGCCTCGCTTCGAATGCTTATATGTCCTTTCTTACCCTACCCTATCTTAAGTTACTAAGCCCACTCCTAACAATCGTGGTGCATGCCATCCTCGACGTCGCTCGCCGTGGTCAACATCTCTCGAGACACGGCTGTGGACCGCCTTGACCCGGTTAGGGTTAGGGCTAGGGTTAAAATTAGGGTTAAGGTTAGGGGTAGGGTTAGGACGCTTACCTGTCTCCGTCTGCCACCAGGTATCCACGATCGGGCACCGTCCCCCGCCCACCACCTGCTCCGGCGGAGAAAATCAGAAGGGCAGTGCACCCATTAGTCTCCTCGCCAGACGCGCTGGGTACTTCTCGTAGAGTCTACGTCGGTGCTGCTAGCTTTTGAGACTACTGTGACTGAGAAGTTTCCTGCCTCCCTCGTCACCTTCCCGTCCTTTCACAGCACGCACCATGATCTTCTTTTCTCAATTACGCACCAGGATCCATCGATGGCATGGGACCGAATTTCTCGAACTACTGACCCGAGTGTCTTAGTGCCTTAATCGACCCCACATAGCCATCATAATTTCTACACCTACCACACACGCCCACCCCAGAAATCTGCCCAAAGAATTCCACGACGCCATACCGTCCCCCCTGCCCCAAACTCCTCACCTCGTGGTACCACTTCCAGGCCTCAGGGTTGATGGGCTCTCCCACCGAACCCAGGACTTTGAGGCTGCTCCGCGCGTACTTTGTCACGTGCTCGTCCCCCTCTCGCATCAGGGAGCGGATCGCGGTGGGCGCTGTGTAGAGATGGGTGATGCCGTACTTGTCGACCATGTGCCAGAGCCGGCCCACTGCAGAGACACAAAGGCGGAATGGCAGGGAGGAGGGTGAGAAAGGGGGAAGGGAAGAAGAAGGCTTCGGGCGGTTGGAAGGATCAACATGGTACCTCCCCAGGCCCTCCCCGAGGGACAGATGAAAGGCGACCCGGCAGAGACAAAGAGAGCAGAAGGCAGCTATTTCCCCCTTTTTGATCTCAAGATACCCTCCCCCGCCTCCTCCCTCCCGTCATTGCCGCACCGTCGGGGTAACTGGGCACGCCTTCGAAGACGACCTGGGAGGCCCCGTTCAAGAGGGGGCCGTACGTGACGTAGCTATGCCCGGTAATCCAGCCGCCTGAGACACGACAAGGGAAGGTGTAGTTAGGACCGCGCGCGTGGTAAGGGGGGGTGAATTATTGGCTAAAGTGCACATCGAATGTTTGAAAGCGACGGGGCTTTACCTAGCGCTTCCCTCTCAGGTCCTGCATGCACGCATGGGTAAGGGATGCATCCCTACACACAGCCACTCAGCAGGCACCAGCTGAAAAAAGATTTAAGACTTACAGTCGGCTGTGCAAAGGAAAATGTCGTTTTTCTCAGGGCGGACGTTGAACACGTGGCGGAAGGTGGTTGCCGCCTGGATCATGTAGCCCCCGGTCGTGTGCAGAACCCCTAGAGGGTTAGCGGCCAGGGAATAGGAATGGAGCGAGGGGTCAGAAATGGAGCGAGGGGCAAAGGGGTGTAGAGAAGGAGGGAAAAGAGGAAGAGGCGGGACAATGGCGTAGGAAAAAAGAGCATTTGGGAACGGTCCTCCGTCTTGCCATTCAAAAGCCAATATACATGGAGCCTTGGGCCCTTCAACGCCCAAAAGATGGCTGTCTTTTGTAGAGTGTCATTTATCGCTGTTTACGCAACATTTCCATCCGTACCTTTGGGCTTCCCAGTGCTCCCGCTTGTGTAGAGGATGAAAAGCGGGTGCTCGGACGGCATCCACTCCACGGGGCAAGCGGAGGATGCCTTTGCCGTCGCCTCGTGCCACCAGACTGGGGAAACGGAGGGGGAGGGAGGAGGACAGAAAGTGAGGGGAGGCTGATGATCTGCGCATGTGCCCTAGATGTAGGACCCTCATAGCATAATTAAAGTATATTGAGCGCCCAAAAATGATTAGAACACGTGGACAGACGAGACGAAAGGTATGAAACACGAGATGTAAACTCCACTTGCGGTCTATACCATCACGACCCGGCGTCAGGTGAACCCCCGCTACGTCCCCCCCCAGCCGCTCCAGGACTAAGGTGTGTTCAATGATGTGGCCCCGCTCCTGTGCGGCAGAGGGGAGGGGGAAAGCTCCCGATGGTGAATGCGAGGACGATTGGCATCGCCCACAAACTTAGCCCGCACACTCCTAGGTTCCCCAATTCCCGCGGCGTGCTCTCCTTTGCCTCGCACCCTCGCTCCATTCCATCTTCGCCCCTTCCCTTCAACACCTAATCAATTGTCTCATCCTCCTTCCCTCCTTCCCTGCCTGTCTCCCATCCTCCTTCCCTCCTTCCCTGTCTGTCTCCCTCCCTTCCCCTGCTTCTCCTTCCTCACATTGCAGAGCTGGATGGCGGCGTCGACAGTATGGAAGAGTGGAATGAGCTTGGAGCCGCGAAAAACACCGTCACAGGCGATCACGGCCTGGAAAGGAACGCCAGAAAGGGAGGGAGGGAAGGGGGGAGGGAATCTTTTCC
>NW_005803764.1:29792-30795 GCF_000240725.1 Microchloropsis gaditana
CGGTCAGCAAGCGCCTCTTTGGAGAAGCCAGCGAAGACAACAGTGTGAACAGCGCCGATTCTGGGGACGGAGAGAGGAGAAGAGGGAGGAAGGCAGGAGGGTGGGAATCAGGGAGGTAGGAATGGCCGGCGTGTGGCGTAAGGATAGGACGCTTCGCAGTTGATTCAAAATGCAAAGAGAGACGTAGAAGGAGGGAGAAAGAGACCATGGGGGACTGGCTGGGAGGGGTGGAAGGAGGGAGGGAGGAAGGGAAGGAGGAAGGGAAGGAGGAAGGGAAAGAGGAAGGGACGGGGGAAGGGGGGTTACCTGGCACAGGCAAGCATAGCCAAGGGCAGTTCGGCCACCATGGGCAGGAAGAGCCCCACCGTGTCCCCTCTCTTGACGCCCATGGACTGAGGGAGGAGTGGAGGAAAGGGGGGGAAGGGTCATTGTGGGGCGGGGGGTACGCAGGTCGGGCGCGGGAGGGGCAGGGAACGGCCTGGGAAACCGAGGAAGTGGGAAAGAGAGAGGTTAATGAGGATACCTTCAGCACGTTCGCTATGCGCGAGACCTCCTCCAGGGCCTCTCTGTACGTGTATTGGTCCTTCAAACCCCCCGGGCCAGATTCCCTTATTGGCTCCAGGTCGTTCCTTTCTGTGTAGAAGGCGATGCTGGGGAGGGAGGGGAGGGGAGGGAGGAAAGGAGGGAAGGAAGGAGGGAGGGAGGAAGAGGGGGAAAGAGCACCGTTTGTTTGGTTGGAACCCCACGAGCGCTCCGTTTGTTACGAGAAAGACGCGAGAGTGGGAGGGGAAGGGATATGGAGAGGGACGCAGGATGGAATGTGGTCGAGGGAAGTGGAAAATATGAGGAAGAGAAGAGAGAAGAGGAGAAAACCCTACGCCAGGCAACCCAGCGGCAAGAAAAAAGAAAGGAGGGGGATGGAGGAAGGGAGGAACGGACGGAGGGAGGGAGGGAGGGGGGGGCACGCACCGGTCTCCCAGGCCGGCAGCGACGTGCCTGTCCA
>NW_005803764.1:31459-31836 GCF_000240725.1 Microchloropsis gaditana
ATGGCCCGCCAGTAGGCGTGGCAGAAGGCGAACAGAACGCCCTTCCACGTGGGCCCATGGCCGTACCAGGTGAGGAGAAACTGTGCAGAAAGGGCTGATAGGACAGTATGAGGGAGGGAAGCTCGTTTGGAGTAGGGAGGGAGAGGATTCAAAAGGCTTTGTGCGAGGACGGATCGCGCCAGGCCTCGCGTCTCCCGGCCAGGGGAGGGACAAGTCGCCTTCCTTACCCCTTCCCTTCCTTCCTCCCCTTCCTCTCCTCTTTTTTTTTCAATTTTTAGGCACTATATTCATTCGGAGGCTTGAGATGCGAGGTGGAATGGAAGGTCAACCTGGCAATGCATATTTCTCCAACCCTCCTTTCCCTCCCTCCCTCCCGC
>NW_005803764.1:32008-34996 GCF_000240725.1 Microchloropsis gaditana
GAACATGGGAAAGTTAAGGAGCCAGTTGAAGGTGTCCACGTAAGGGAAGAGGCACAAAAGGTAGGAAGGCGTCCCAGTGGAGCGGATATCCTCGTCGAAGGCGTCGGTCTCCTGGGACGAAGAGGAGAGAAGAAAGGGCCGCGTCGCGGGGAAATAAAACTTAAATGGTCAGTGTGGAGGACAAGGGAGCATGACACGCGTCTTCACAGGCATCGGAAGCAGGAATGCTACCCGGAGGAGAGACCAAGAGGACGATTCCACTCCTGGCGGCCTATCCCCCCACTGACGCCTCTCCCAATGCTCCCAGCGGCCTAAACACCCGCATTCCCACACCCAGCAAAAGATATTGAATGCCCTACCTTGCCTTGTACCATGAAGGAGGTGCTTTTTTCCTCTTTTCCGGGCTCCACTCCTCTGTCCTGGTCCACCTCCTCCCCTCTTCCCCCTGGACTCCTTCCATATCCAGCCCCCGTTACCCTTCTCCCATGCCCTTTTCTATTCAATCCATGTGTTTCCTCGCCCAACCCCAAATGCTGCGGATGCAGACGGCGTTTTTCCTCCTGTCGCTTTCTCTCGGCTGTGGCAGCTGAGTGGGAGCGCAAAACGGGGCCAGCAGGAGAGGATGCAGCGGCCTCGCTTTTATGAGATTTCTCAACGTAGCACATTCCTTTGTGAAAGGATGGGAATAAATGTTATCGTCCTATCTCCCCTGAAATAGATCCGATTGGGTGTATGTCGAGCTGTAGCCGACCGATGTTTCTCGCAGCCACTTCGATCTAAAGTAAATTGGTGGGAGAGATAGGGAAGTTCAGTTGCATGGACAGGAACGGTGGAATGGTGCAGCAATGAGGATTATATGGCAAGCCCGACTCAATGGAGTTGTTGGGTTTGGAAATAATAATCAAGCGGACTGCATGTAAGGTCAGAGGAAGCCCGAGTGTGGGCACGCGCGCGTCCTCTTTGTGCGAACACATGGAACGCTCGGAAGCCGATCAAATCAAAGCCATCAAGATCGTATCCGTCTACCAATGTCACCGGAAAACACCTGTAAAGAACTCATAAAACATGCTTTCGGTCTCAAAGTACCCGCAGACAGTCCCTTCGAACATCGATGGCTTCCGCGTCGACATGGTCTTGGCGAGGTTGTCGCTTTTCGCTGCCCATTATTTCAACGGGATGTAGGCGCAGATATCTTACCTGACAACACGCCAGACGCACAAGCCGTGGCCTCCCCGGATACGAATAAGTCTGATCTTTGACCTTTGCTAGTCTCACGGCACGAGCTCATGCGCAAGCACCTGGATGCGTACTGCGCATTGAACCTGCCAAGCAGGCGGCGCCTCACCAAAAAATGGCTTTCCACGGGATTTTTTTTGTTCCATTTCGCTCGTCTCGCCGCGTCGCTCGATTTTGCCGTGCGAGTTCTAGCTACATTCACCGACATGTTTTAGACGTTGGAAAATATTCGCGCGCATCCCTCATAAAAAATGTTGCAGTCCGGTAAATCTGTCATCTTCGGTGCAGAGAAGGAGAGGACCATCGGTGTACAAGGAAAAAAGGTCATATTAGGGTATTGTTACAGTTAAATAGGTCGCGAAACCTTGCCAGCCAATAGCCAGCAGCTACGACTTGTAGTGGCAACGCCCGCTCGAGCAGGAAAAGATATATCTATATATATGAGTTCACAGGTACATCATTATAGGTAGAAGTAAACCCACTTTTACATCCAATGGAGGAGACTTCGACAAAGTTGAGGACAAGCAAGCTTGAAAAGGGGGAAAAATGATCTTTTCCCCTGAAAAAATGAGGGAAAGCCATTGAGAAATTTTGCGTAAAGTAAGAAGCAACGAAAACGACCATCCTAGATCGACTAATTTCACACCTCATATGTATACGCTTATCGAACCCTCTTCTTTTAGCTTCAAAATCGGCCCTGATAAGCCCCCCATTTATTCGTCATGATGCCTCCACTATCCTATTATCTATATCCTATTCCCATAACCCAGCATATTCGAGCCTATTCACTCCTCCTAAGAGCGATGTAAGTGGCGTGACAGGCACTCAGGTGAAAATTTCTCTGTCTCTGTCCCCCTTTCTGTTTGGTGCTTCACATGCAAAATAACGCTAGTGATACACTCAACAAGCGGCTGTTCGACCGAAGCATAGTGCTGGCATATAAAATTCCTTCTTTCCTTGAATTGACCGCCTTACACGTGATTTGCAATCAGTTCCTTAATAACCTCCGGGTCGGCCAAGGTGCTCGTATCACCCAGATCCTAAGGAAGAGGGAGTTAAGCAAAACGAAACAGGGAGAGAGGTCGTGAGGGGAGGATATGAAGGTAGAATCGTGCGTACACGCGTCATCCTTGGACACCAGCCGTGACAGAACCAACCCGCCCTCCCCCCACTTTCAAACCTCGACGTTGATAGCTTTACCACCCGCTGCAACCTTTCGGAGGATCCGCCGCATTACCTTAAGCGGAGAAGGGGTAGCGGGAACGAAGGGAAAGGGAGGAAGAGGGGGCGGTGGGGAGGAAGAGGAGGAACAGAGAAGGGCAGTGAGAATGCAAGGGGGGGGGAGTGACGCTCCTGGACAGACCTCAATATGTCAGATGGGAAGGTATGCGACAGCACCTGAGCAACATTAGCCTGTGTCTCTATAATGTCGACAGACGTGCTCGGGAAGACTGGTGGACAACCCTCCCCCCCCCTTCTCGTACACTCTTTCTCTCTCTCACCTTTCCTGAACGTGTTTTAGGCAGGTTTGGGGCCCATTGGATGAAGTCAGGCGCTGCGAAGGCGCCAAGTTGGTTCCGAACCTAGGCAGAGAAGGGAGAGAGAGGAGGATGATTGACGCAGGTACACCACGAATCAGAGGGTATGGACAGGGGCGAAAGAAGAGGGAGGCATGAAAGAGACTACCCAAAGAGATATTTGGACTGGAAAGCATCCTGTATCGAGCGGGATACAGGGCGAGAGGGGGGGGGG
>NW_005803764.1:35006-43251 GCF_000240725.1 Microchloropsis gaditana
GATCACGACGGGAGCCAGGACGTCAGGATGAGGCTTTAGGCGCTTCCTCCCCCGCTTCTTCGGGGGGTTGCCGGTGCTACCTCCGCCGGGACCCTCCTCGTCGTCTCCTTGTCCTCCCTTCCCCGTCGCCGATCCTCCCCGCGCATCCGATTCTCCTCCCCCTCCCCCCTCCCACCCTTTGTCCGGCTTCCTCCCTTGTGTGTGTCCTCTTCCTGAGCCTGAGGGCCGTCCTCGTTTCCTCGGAACCCCAGCCCCCGGGGGGGGGGAACTTTCCTGCAGGGAGGGAGGGAAGGAGGACAGGAATGGATCGGGATAGGAAAGAGGAGCGGCGGCGGCAGGTTAGAAGGGAGTGCAGAGGGAGGGAAGGAGGAAGGGAAGGAGGAAGGACAGGAGGGAGGGAAAGAGGAAGAAAAGCATCCAGGAAGGAACGGAAGAAAAGCAGCGAGGATAGAGGTACCTGCTCTGTTTCCCCTGTGGGCATCGTCGCCACGGTATCGGGTACAGAAAATCCAGTGGAGGACATCTCCGTGTCTTCTCTCCTCTTTTTGCTCCCTGTTTCCTCCTCCTCGTGCGCTCTTCCCCCTCCTCCCTCATGGGTTCCGCTCCCTGTCCCTCCTCTCTCTATGGCATCGTTGCCCTTTTTCATCTTTCCTTCCTCTACAGAGCAGGACACCAAGGGTTGTTGCTGTTGCTGCAGATTGAATTCTTCTTCCATTCGCTCGAGGTCCTCCACCGACTGCATGCATACAGGCAGGGCAACGTGCGAGGGGCAATGAGGGGGGGCAAAAGGCAAAAGAGAAGAATGAACAAGGATGCGGAGGTCCAGAAATGATGGTCAGAGCACCCACCATGCCTATCTGGTGTGTGTACAGATACAATACATCTTCACTGATAGGTGCAACCAGGAATATGAAAAATACATATCAGCACTGTAGTATTTTCCTTGCGGATGACTACCATGAGACTTAGTGGGTATCCTTTATCAACTGGAATACGCACCCAATATTTTATCTGTGGACAGTTGTCTTTCATTTCTGTCCTTTTTTCATGGTAGCATTGTCCAATGGAGGACAAGAGAATGGGAAAGGAGCAGTAGAAGCAATGAGATGATGCAACGTTCCCGGGAAACGGCTGAATTTCTCCTTCCGTTGTAATCAATGCCGCCACACAGCACTACTGACTCCCATTACAGCAGTCTTGGACCAGGAGTCACGTGTTTACAGCTTCCAAAAGACTGCATTATAGAGAGGTAAGTTGACCATACGTCACCGCGAGGGGCAATTGAGAAAAATTGCGCGAAACAGAAGAACGGCCCAAGCCTTGGGCGGCCCAAGGGGGGAGAAATTGCGCAAAACCGTGAGAAAAGGAAACCTCAGGACAAAAACATAGCGACGAGCGCAACACGCAATATGTGAACAATTTTTGGGGGGAAACGCCGGCCGAATGTGTTCATGAATACAATCCATGAGTATAAGTCAGTAGAAATCTCTGTGGCAAAACACCCCATTCTTTGATGCATGGACGAACTGGATCTCATCAATCCCTGAAAACTAATCTCGACCCCTTTTATTCCTGGAGTAGCCACAAGGATGGACCACGTACTGCGAACAGTGGGATGGTTCGTACGTACACCCGAAGTACCGAAAGACGGCGCTAAACTCTGCACGATTGCTCTCTCCCATTACTGTGAGAAAGCTCGTTGGGCCTTGGACTTGTCGCCCCTACGCGACACGTACATCGAAGACGCCCATGCCCCTGTCTTCCATTATCGACCAACGGTCGCCTTAACCAAGGACCGGAAGAAAACAGGCTTGCCTGTCCTGGTGCTTCCCGGAGTGGACCCTGAGGGCCCGCCCACTGTTGTTCAGGACTCTGCTGAGATCCTCCAGCACCTTGCCTCCCTGTATCCGAAGGAGCTGGGGCACTTGTACCCTCCTGGAGATATGGGGGACAAGGTACGGGCGTTGGAGGAAGCTGGGAGAGCAGCTGGGGCCTGCGACGCGTAAAATCGTGTATTGGGAAATGTGGCAAGGACGACAGGAGGGAATTGATACCTGCAACGCACTGTTGGAAAGGCATTATCCCACGGCCGAGGCGCGAATGTGGCGGCTATTGGAAGCCAAGATCCTCCCAGTGATGCTAAAAGCGATGAAAATCGATGAAACCTCGACTCTTGCGGCGTTGGAAGAGTCTCGTGAGATTTTCCGGGAAGTTTCGGCATTACTGGACAGCGAGGAAGGAGGGAAGGGCGGGGGAGCTCCCGCAAGCCCGCGAAGATACCTGTTGGGGGCAAATCGGATGACAGCAGCGGATTTGACGTTTGCTGCTTTGGCGTACCCACTGATAAATCCTCCCGCCTTCGCCTCCTTAGGTTTGTCGGGAGCAGAGGCCTCCCCCTGGGCCAAAAGGTTAGCCGTCATCACAGAAGAATTTCGGGCTACCCCAGCAGGTCAACATGTCTTGAGGTTGTATGGGGAGGAACGGTTTCCAGAAACCTCTATGGCGGGAAAAGAGCCGACGGGTCTGCTTTGCCTTCGGACGTCAAACCGAGACAAGTGGCCCTGGCAGTGAAACAGGGGCACTTACCGGGGTGTTGGG
Organism: Microchloropsis gaditana; assembly: GCF_000240725.1. NCBI lineage: Eukaryota > Eustigmatophyceae > Eustigmatales > Monodopsidaceae > Microchloropsis > Microchloropsis gaditana. The sequence continues at coordinate 37,605 of NW_005803764.1, forward strand.
ATCATTCGAGCATAGATCCCGAGATAAAGACTTTTCGGCGTGTAAGTCTTCTTGAGCATGTATAAATCTCTTTGTTTTTGAGAGATGATTATATATACCGATCGATCTTTCAGCTAGAAAACAGATGATTGTCAACACTAGTCTACGAGCTTTGAAGCAAGAAAGCAATTTGTGACTCTTGAAGGGCATTTACGACTTAATTTGATACATTAATTTTGGTGTATTGGGTACGAAAACTGTGCATGCGTGACCTCCGCGAGGGACTAAAAAGCAATCGACTTCCTGAAGAACTCACTCCCAAAGACGTGAAGAACGCTTGAAGCCTTCTGCAGTGTCAAGAAAGCTACTTCCTTTGTAGAGAACGACTTGTTTTAAGGTTTGTAATTATCGCAGAATCGCATATTACATGCACTGTATACACGCCACGCGCTTTTTATTTCTACGTCACGTCCCTTTCGTGACCTTTTTTTCAAAAGTTTCGGACCTCGGCAATCCGACTCAAACGGTGGAAGATCAAAGGAAATGTCTGCGATACCGAAGCCGGCGTCTCGGCGAAACAAATGTAAGCCGCATTAACGGTCGCCAGTAATGGCTCCAAAACTGTTACCATCAAAATGTACCCGAAGACTGCAGGCAGGAACAGGGTCGGCCCCAAAGCAGAATTCGCGCCAAATAACAACAAAGATAGGAGGACGAACAAGCAACTCGCAGTGATCCCCAGGGCATGCAGTGTATGTGTTAAGGTGTCGCTTCGAAGGATCGAGTCCAGCCCAGCCGCCATCATGATCGTCCACGTGTCACGTGCGCTTGCCGCAAACGGTTTTTTGTAGGCGGCGACGTGGACCAGGGCGAAAGGATGGTGGGAGCGGATGAAGGCAGCGGCGCAGGAGGAGGGTGGGACGGAGGAGGGGAGGGAGGACGGGGAGATGCGGTCGAGGGCCGTGGAGGAGTTGGAAGTCGAGAGAGAGGAAGGGAAGGAGGAAGGGAGGGAGGAGGTGGTTACATGCATGCTTTGCATTGGAAGAGCTTGTGCGGGCACCTGGAAGCCTTTCAGGTCCCAGAGGAGGTGGGCTACCGGAGAGCACAAAGCAGCGTGGGCTAAAGAGCCGAAGGAGACACTGAGGGCACACGCAAGGTGGTGGAGAATGACTTCGAGACGGAGGTGCTCGGAGGAAAAGGGGGGAGGGGACGGGGCGATTTTCTCCGCGGGAAAGACAGGAGAGAGCGCCGAGGAGAAGAGGGGAGTAGGGGAAGGAAGGCCCTCGTCGAGGAGAGGACCGGGGTCGTCCTCGCTCCTGCAAGGGGATGGACGCGGACGATGGACGTGGTTTGGCGGTGGATGAGGCGGGCAGGGACGCGGTGATGGGCCGTATCTTTCGAGAGCATGCTGGTGCGGCCGTTGTGACGGTGGAACTTGATCGCGTAGTGGCGGTCGCTGGGTGATTGGAAATGACGATGGCGAGGGTAGTTGTTGCTGTGCCGGTGGTGCTGGTGCCGGTGCTGGTGGTTCCCGTTTGCCACCATTTCCTCTCCATGCTGTGGGTCTCGTCACCTCCGCCTTCCATTCTTCTCCTTCGTACCTCCCCCTTCCATCTTCTTGCTTCCCTTCATGTCCCTCGACGCCCCCATCCTCCCCCCCGTCCTCCTCCCCTTCCTCGAAGAAGGGATTCAATGTACGGTCGTACTCAAATCCTCGACGCAGACCTGGGCTCCAGCTGCCCTTCCTTTCTGTTCCCATTTCTCCGTCCCCTTCCTTTTCTTCCTCCAGCGCACTGTAGAACCAGCGGGTCACTGCCCCAGAAAGGAGGAGGTAGAGCCCTTTTCGAAGGAGCTGAGCGGTCCAGTATAGGTCGAGGAGGAGGAGGAAGGCGGGGAACGAAGAAAGCCCGGACGCAGACGAGTAAAAGGAGGCAAAACCACACGCCCACAAGAGAAGGAAGGAGGCTTGAAGCAGGACGGTCCAAGAAATTGCTCGACATAAAGGGAGGGAAGATATCAGGATCTCGCTCATCATCTCACCCAGAGCAACTACGAATTTCTCTTGCTCTCTGACGCGTCGACGCCAGTACTGATGCTCGCGCCACATGTTCATAAAGAGAACGCCAAGAATTATGACGGTAGATGGGAGATGAAGAGGGAGGGAGAGGAAGAGGGCAAAAAAGAGGACAGTCTGAGCAACGAAGGAGTAGTAAGAGGCGTGGGAGAGAAGCTGGCGGCGTGTGAGCAGGCCGAATGCAGCTCGATTGTGAAGAAGTGCGCGGAGTACAATAAAATAGGTAAAAGCACTTCCGCAAATAATTATCAGGAATAGACATGACGAAATCGCATAAAAAGGTAAATTTGTGTGTTGGCTTGTTTTCCCCCGAGATGGTTCTGAGTGCTTGAGGGAGAAGACCAGGATGAGGCCTACCAGATGCAAGACGTAAAGGAAGGCGAAACCACGGTCTCGATACAGGATAGGACGCCGAAGGCTCATGATATCCATCCTTGGTGTGAAGGAGGAAGAGGGGGCAAGCGTGGAGAAAGGCAGGAAAAAAGAGGAGGAGAAGGAGGGGTCCTGAACGTTCATGAATTGAGCAGTTGATGGCGAAGATGTTGTAAAAGGGGAACAATTTTCAGTTGCTGTGTCTACATTGTCGTTGTCCTGGGATTCATAGCGAAGACATGGCTTTAGGGACAATTTCTCGTGGCAACACGGCTGGAGGCGGGCGCAGGTGTCATCGTCACAATTTGAAGGCGATGGTGGAATGCCCGAATTTGTTTTCCCCCCCATTCTGTGCGAGAAAAATAATTTAGAATCAATTAAGTAGTGAATATCCAAGAGGACTCGCATGGAGGGAAGAGGTGAGATGACATATAGGCCATGTGAGAAGCTGTCGCACCGGCTGTGTAACAGTCTGGGCTCTTAACGGTTCGTAACGGTTTTCCATGGCGGAAAATTAAGCACAGGCTTGTGGTAGACTAGCAGCTTCCGCCTTACTAGAATGCAGGTATGCACACAGCATTTCAAATATCGAATAAGATGTTTCCATGGAGTGGATAAAAGTCTTTGGTATTGGAGATTACGGAAAATTATGGGATTTAATGCCTTACTCAATGCGTCACTATGAATGACGCCGCGGCATATTAGGGAGGTTGACAGGTTGGAGGGTCTTTCAACCATCAAATAAAGTAAAACCTTTCATTTTTGGTGGTCCTTGATACAGACCTGGCACCAGATCAATCTTCTGGTACGTCTACACGAGAGAAACGAAGTGAAGCACCATGCCAGTTTTGAAGTTAGTCGACAAACTTGTCTTCCGCGCGCTACACAAGAACCGAAATTCGACGAAAAAATATTTATCAAGATGTACCCGAGTTGTTGATACTGATTTTCATTTTGCTAGTTATGTGGACTGTGCCCTAATTCTGTTTGCAATGCTTGCTTCTTCATTCGGTCAAAATCGTATTCTGAAAATTTTATCTGAAACCTCTTCCCGGCCTCTCTCTTGAAACATTTCTCACCGCCATCACCTTTGATTAAAGTCCCTATAATCCCGAAAGAAGATGCCTTTTAAATCACTGATTTAACGTCTGAGCGTGGCTCTGCATTGCCCGGCAATACTGTTCGGCATGAGTGCGCAGCTTGCTTTGCCGACCAAAGGCGGCGCTATCTAGAGACGACTTTGCTTATATTGATTTAATTTTCTAAAATTGTTCATGCAATTCACATAAAGATAAATGCTACAAGACACTTTATTTCGCACGCTTTTGGCGTTTTTCCGTCTTGACTTACCTACCCTCTTCGCCCCGCACTTGAAAATAAGCAACAACTTTTATCATTTCAGCTTTCTTCCCATTTTAAATAAGCCATGCATCACAATTTTCTCCAAATTTTATAAATCAATATAAGAGAATCAAAAAGCACATACAATTATCCCATTATGAATGCATGTGGAATCCACTGGAAAGGAAGATGAAGGAGCAACATCTTTGTCCTTCTTCCCTACTCCGCCGCCCCTCCCTCTCTCACTCCCTTCGCTTCCTACTGATGCTATTTGGCCATCCGCCCTTTTGCGTCACTTCTGACGTCCCAGAAAATGCCAAGCTTCTCTCCTAAAGAGACAGAATACGAGGTGGATAGGACCAGGCGGGAATGAGGAAGACGGGGAGGTGAGGAAGAGCGACGAGTCAACGAGTAATTTCTTCGAGCCATGGCCATAAAAAGAGATTGTGAGCCTCTGCCGACGACGGAAATATCGAACAAGAAGTAGATGAGGCACTGATGTTCCAATCACACAATTTTCTGAAAAAGGTCGGTAGGGAGAACCCAGGAAGAAGTCTGAAAAGACCGACGGAAGGCCTTCCTCTTCACATATCGGTTCATCCCCATCTTTGTCCCCTTTTTTCTATTCTTCGCCTTCTGCCCGGCCTTACTCCCTCCCTGCCCTCCTCCCTCCCTCCTTTTATTCCCACCTGGCCACAGGAACGTCCAATAGAAGACATCCATGCCCATGTAGCTGCTCCGTTTTGCTTTTCTGAAAAAAGAAAAGCAATAATAGGCATGAAGAGGAGAGGATGTGAAAAGAATCACCACGGAGAAATCAGTATACCCCGGATCTACACGAATGGATATCAACCTTCCTCGAATAGTCCCATCCACAATTTAAACAAAAAAGAAGCGCAAAAGGAAAAGAAATAAAAAATAGGAAGACAGGGCAAGCACGGGATAAGCCCACCTTGGGTATAAATGATGGTCGACGTGATCGAGCTCTGCGAGGAGGTCGATCGTATAGGCCAGGTACCACTGGTTGATGGGAACGGCATTGCACTACAAGGAAGGAAAAAGAAAGGATAAAGGGGTGGAAAGGATGGATAGGGTGAGCCAGGGCGGTGGAGGGAGGTACGAGGGTTAAGGAGGGTGCTTGTGGTTAAGACCAGGCGTGTCCTCATTTTGGCAGGAAGAGGATAGAGAAGAATCTTGTCGCTGGAAAGCTAACACAGCCATCTTTTGAACGCTTCTTATCTTAAAGATCTGCTTCCATTACCGTTTCCTGCATTTCAGTCCCCTCTTGTCCTATCCCCCCGCCTTTCCTCCCTCTTGTCCCCCCACGCCCACCTTATAGCGCCCGTCGGGGGCCGGCGGCTCGGAGGGTTTCCCGTCGTCATGACCTTTGAAGTTCAACGTCAGGGTGATAAAGAGCCATAGACCCTGCGGACCAAAGAGACGTGCCAAAGAGAACGAGGTCAGTCCACCCCTGGCGCGAGTTCGCCGCCTCCCAGTATGCGAAGGGTTCATCGGTACAAGTCCCTCCGCCTCAGCGTCTTGAGCCGAAGAGGACTCGATTATCGTCTGACACGTACCGTGAAGTTGATATGGAGCAAGACTGTATCGGAAAGGGGGAGGGGGTGGATAGGAGGCAATGTCGGAATGGGGAGTGAGGAGACTGGGCGGGTGGGTGTGAAGACGGAAAGAAGGAGGGGAGGGAAAGAAAGGGAAAGGAAAAGGTGACAGGCAGGGTAGAACGCACTGTTGTTAAGCCCCCAATATTTGTAGCGGATGGCAAGCTCGATGGTAGGGACCAGCCAAGTGCAGCACTCCACCAACGCCATCTCCCAGGTCTGGGGGGAGGGAGGAAGGGAGGGAGGAAGGGAGGGAGGGAGGGAG
>NW_005803764.1:43261-44344 GCF_000240725.1 Microchloropsis gaditana
CTCAGGAAGAGTGTCGGTGGTGACCAGTTACAAGGCAATGAGCACGGAGATGCACGGTGGAGATAGAAGAGGAAATTGGGCAAGATAGGGGGGAACGGATCCTAAAGCTGAGATAGATCGGGAGATGCGGAGGGAGGGGGAGAAGGAGGTTGGAGGCGGAGGTAGAGGTACAGACGATGGAGAAACAGGAAGAAAAAGGGGCGAGTCACCGGGAAAAATATTCGGGGACCACGCAGATACACCAAGCAAAGGAAAAGTAGGCTGGGAGGGCTATGAGTAGGGGAAGAGGTGGAGGGAGGGAGGCGGTAGAGCAGCAGGAAACAGTTGTTTCCGGCGCACGGTGTAGGCGTCGATATAATCAAGGATATCAGCCTCCAACATGGAGGGAAACGACCATAGATACAATATTAAATACATGGAAAGCCATCAAGGGAAGCAAGAGGAACGTCTTTGTGTTGTCTCGTCCAATTTACAAGCGGGACACCTTTGGGGATTGGCTTGCGATATATATACAGTAATTTCTTTCCGATCCTGGTGTAAGCCTCCCCTGTACCTCCTCCTTTCCCTCCCTCCCTTCTTCCCATTCCGCCGCCTAATGCCCGTGGTATACTGCACTCCTGTACTGGTATACCTCTATATCTCAAGTGCTTCGGTACTGGTATGTCTCTATATCTCAAGGCCTTGTGTACTGTATGCCTCTGCATCTCGAGTGACACTCTTCGCTTCCACACCCCTGGTAGATTTCCCCTTTCACCTTCCCTCCTTTTCCTCCTCTTTTTCGCCGACTCCATCTCCTCCCCAATTTCCCTCGATAAAAACACTTTCCTTCTCGCAAAAGAGGGCGATAGCCCATCGCGCGGGCAAAAGGAGGGTTTCTCCCTCTTTCAGCTCGACCTAGAAGCAAGGAACGGAGAAGGGAGGGGCAGAAAGTGGACATCCCAGAAGGGAGTGAGGAGAGCATTCACACACAAAAAGGGAGCGAGGGGAAAGGCGGGGGCTTGGGAAGTCGACGGGGCAGAGACGAAAAAGGAGGGGTACAGGGGGAGTGTGGAGGGGCGGGTAGAGGGAGGGGTAGCGGGAGGG
>NW_005803764.1:44354-44895 GCF_000240725.1 Microchloropsis gaditana
CCTTGTGCACGCAGGGGGTCATCTCGTACTCGTCCCGGGGAGATGACTGACCGACACCAAAGAGGGGGAGGAAGAGCTCTTCTTTCGATGCAGAGGTGGACCTATGGAGGTAGGGAGGGAGGGAAGGAGGGAAGGAAGGGGAGAGTGAAAGAGTGACGGGCTCTGTGCGGAGAGGGCTATAAGATTGATGAACAACGAGGGAGATTGGACGGTGCTTGATGCTGAGAAAAGTCAAGAGGAAGGGAAGCCTGTGAAAAATGCCAGGCACAAGGTCGTGGCGAAGAACATTCTAGAAACAGACATACGTGTCCAGGGACTGTGGGGCCCAGGCCGTGAGGGAGGGAAGGCGGGAGGAGGGAGCCTACCAGTGCTTGTGAACGAGGGCATTCGTGGGCGTGGGAGGGAGCAGGAGGCAGAGGAGGGAGCCTTGGATGAGGTGGAGGAAGAGCCCGGCAGGGAGGGAGGGAGGGAAGTCAGAGTAATACCCTTCGACGGCGTACGTGGCGTAGAGCTGGGGTGGCCAGGAAGGGGGGGAGGGAGG
>NW_005803763.1:0-44851 GCF_000240725.1 Microchloropsis gaditana
GGAGCGTGGCGGCCCGCCCCTGGGAGAGGTCTTTGCGAGGCCCGGCCAGAGAGAGCGTGCACAAAGCTGGGAGAAGGCCGGCGTCGAGGAGAAGGGCGAGAAGGAAGGCGGAAAAGCCTTCCAGAAGGTGGGGAGGGGGAGGAAGGGAGGGAGGGAGGGAGGGAGGAAGGGGGACGGCAGGGTCGCGTCTGTGCAGGAGCCTCTCGCGGCATATCGGTCCTTCATTCCCCAATGACCGCATCTGCAGGCCTTGAAGCAAAGGGAGGAGGACGTCCTCGAGTACCTGAAAGAGAGCGAAACGCAGGAGAGGGTGCACGGAGTCGTCGCCAACAATGCCGGGAAGGAGGGCGGTAAGGCTGTTGGAAGGGGACTGGGCGAGGACGATAAGGCCGCTCCAGCTGCAAAGGAGGAGGCGGAGAGCGTCTTGGCTTGCCCTGAGGACGCATGGTAGGGGAGGCACGGGCTCGAAAGCGGAGGGGGAGGGGAGGGGGAGAAGGTCCAGGTTGGTGAAGGGGCTGAGGAGGAGGCGGAGGTCGAGGGCGGGGCGGAGGAAGCGACGGGTGGAAGGCTGGTCGATGACGTGGAGGAGGCTGAGAAGGATGGAGTCGGCCATAAAGGCGAAGTCCGGGTCCAGAATTGCGGCGACCAAGGGACGGATGCCATCGAAGGCGGCGAGGAGGTCGGGGTGGGTGAGGAGGAGGTCTCGGACAGTCTCCATTGCCCAGAGGCGGGGCAAACCAGCCGCCTCCTCCTCCCGCTTCCCTTGCATTCCTTGTGACGCATTGGCTTGTGCTTCCAAATGTTCTGGCGCCTCTGGGTCGGCTTTTGGGTCCTCGGCGTGCGTGCAAACAGCGATGAGGGAGGAGAGAAGGGTGGGGAGGCAGGAAGGAAGGGGAGCGAGAGCAGGGCACAGGGCCCGGTCGTGAAGGGAGAAAAACGCACGCATGAGCTTCAAAGCCTCCAAGCGCTCTAAGTTGATCAGGGTAAGGTCATCCTGGTAAGGATGAGAGGTAAGAGGAAGGCCCGCCTGACCCCTCCCCCCCCCCCTGCCCTCCCCCCCTCCTTCCCCGCTCCCACGACCGTGTCACCAGTACGTCCAGTTCCGCCCGTTGGAAGCACTCAATTATGTGCCAGGCGGCTGTCGACGTGTGGTCTCCTGCTAGAAGCACATAGCGTGTGGCACGTAGCACGGTTGTCCTCACCTTCGTACCATTCATACCCAGGCCGGTATCCGCATGTGGGTGATAGAACGTCCAGAGCAAGCCAAGAAGGGTGCGCATGCTCTCAAGAAGCACGCTAACTTCCACAGCGACCATTTTCTCGCCCCCATGTACGCTGGGGATGCAAGATGCGGAGGTGCTGAGCTGTTGATGACTCGAGGAAGCGGCAACAGACGCGGATATGGCACTAAGGAGAGCCTTGACTCCTCGCATCATATCACGAAGCTCTGTCATGTTCCGCTCGAGTGCACTGTGCGGTGGCCTTTCGATGTGCTGGAGGTGGACATTTGAGGTGTTTGATTCATCAGGATGGACTAGATAGAGGGCATTAAGCTCCGCTTTGCTCAATGTCAGGAAGAGAGTGGAATGGGCGGGGCCATCTATGCTGTTCTCAGCATCTTGCGAGAGAGAATTCGAGGACCCTTTCCGCATGTCCTCCATCTCAACAAGTCGATTGAAGTTATTTGTGTGTTCCTCTGGGCTAATCATCGCTGAGTGTGTTGCAGCGAACGACGGAGGGAGATAATGCTGAGAGAGGGGCTTAGGGGCGCTCGAGGAGGATGGCAACGTCTTATCGTGGGGAAGTGCACGATCACTTTCTCGTCTGTCGCGAGAAATGCTGATTTTGTTTGTCATTTATTCATCTGAAAATAATTTTTGAGCCGCCTGTGGTCGGAATGTGGGTTCATATGGTCACAATTTATAGAACACGGGCAGGTACATATTTGTCGTATGGGCCTCGAGCCTTCCCTTTCAGTGCGGTGGCCACTTATTCCACCGGGCTGCCAATGACATCCAGATATAGCATGTGTTGCTTTCACATTTGGTTCGAGTGGAAGACGCGCTGATATATTGCACCGTATGTTCTATAGCAAACATTGTTATTATGCCTGTGGACAAGCTGCCGGGTATCCAAACGGAAAACCAAAATTCAGCGATAGCTCCAACAACTAAGTCAACGTTGGCTTCATGTTTCGACCCGTTAGTCACTTAGACAACACAAAAAATAGATGGAATGTCTTAAAAGGTATTCCATATTCGATTTGTATGAGTTGCAACCTCTGGAAGGCATGCTTCATTACTTGCCAGGAACAGTCAACATTGCGATGGGCGACGTCAGAGCGCAAGTCACTTTAATTCGGGAGCGCTGGCGCCCAGACAGATTTACTTCACATTGTCTCTTCTCAGTGTTGATACCTCTCCTGACTCGCGCCCATTTGCATATGCTATTCACGTAGGTAAAGTCTCATTTTACTCTTTGTTGGAGGGAGAAGGACGACAGGTGTTTGGAAGTAATTATAAGGAACGTAGTCATGTCGCATACGTGCGAGCACATTTGGGATTTTTAAGAAGTTTCCATGATGAAAAGTGTACAAAAGAATTTTTTTCGCTTTGTGATGCCGCCATTTATTCGCGATATCTTCTCGTGTTTCAAGTCTTAAAGACTGTGCATCTCATTGGTATATCGCCTTGTCAATCTATCACGTCATCTTTTCATTCTTTCTAAAATCTCTCCGCTCTTTGAAAGGAAATCTTTTAAAAGCGTCCTGCCCTTTGAAAGGGGCTATACATTCATCTATAAAATATCTTGCATATATGGACTTGCCTTGTCAAGACAGATCTCCCGACGCTTGCAGAAAGTCGACACCCTTTGTGAGCCTTTTCGCTGTCTTCAAACCATGTACACCACAATCATTGCTGTAAAGCAAGAGCCATTAGGAAAGATCGTTATGATGTATGTCTATAAGATGACTATTCGTTGCTGTCGTAGGTTGTCCAATTCACTCATGGTCTGTGCAAAATAGGAAGCAGACCTTTCTCACTGTTTTGGTGGCAATCTCCTCTCTTCATATTCCATGTTTTCATTCCTTGTGCCATATCCGACGTCCAACCTCCCATCAATTTGAGCTTAAGCTCCCTCGCGTCTTAATCTACTCGCGGCCTTTTCGTCCGCACTTTTTCTACGTAGTCCCCAATGAGACTCCGGAGTGTAAATGATGGAATATAAAAAGGTGCCATCGGTGCATTAGTCATGGGTGAATGAAGTGGGGAATGCTCTCGACGTTTCTGCAGAATCCATTCATCCAAGGCCTCCTGTTGATAGGCAAAGCCGTCGCCGGCAACCACCGCGCGTGTCATCAGCTCTAGTGAAATGGGACAAACGAAGGCATGTGGCGCCTTGTCGGCCAGATCATCCTCAACGTTTAGCTGGACATCATCCTCCATGGATGTGATACAGGCGTTGAATGGTGGATGCGCAAGCTGGCCGTCCTCGTTACCCAGGCCGTGACGAAAGCGAAACTTGAGCACTTTTTCCTTTCTGTCTCTTGCTTCCTTCCTCTCCTCTCCAGGATGATAGGTGTATTTCTTCTCTTCCTGTCTCTGAGGGGAGGTCGGTGGAGCAGGGACAGTTCCCATTTCAACCGGAGGGTCCTCGGACGGGGGCGCTGCGGCGACGAGGGAGCTCTTATTCTCTAAGGTATGATTGTTGTCCCCAGGTTCAACAACGAGAAGCTCGTGAATATCAGCCCGGGCCTCGGTCCAAGCTTTGCGCACGATATGAATACCCAGTGCAGCGATGAGTGAATGATGGACTTGATCTTGGGAAAGATCTTTGTGGTTCTTGAAGTAGCGGAAGACAGCTTGGATTCGTGGCTTTCGGGCGGGGTCCAGGCGAAGGAGTGCACGATATAAAGACTAATTGAGAAACGAGTTGGGCAAGGGATGGATGAGGAAAAAAATCTCGCATGGTATTTCGTAAGGGTTTTCTGGTAGGGGGGGGGTAAACTCGAAGCAAGCTTCAACAGACCTAAACATAAGAGATAAATACATGAGTTGTGCACATGACAATAAGCTCACTGTCATACTACTCCATATCACGAGAAACATTAAAATGTTGTCTTTCCCACGCGCACATATGTATGCCTTGACTACTTCGCAAACCTCTCCGTGATCAATCCCCGACACCACCAACAGGCGGAACATACACAAGGGATCGCCCGCCTCTTCTGGGCCCCCTCAACCTTACCTCGGCGAACGACTTGCGGCGGCAACGTAGCGACTGAGGTGGATAATGTGTGATTGTAGGGCCAGATATGGTATTGATGGAATCTATAGGTCGTATGCCCGCCTCCCGACTTATGTCGCCATCATGGGCCGCGAGCTCGGCCTCCGCAGCCCACGCGCTGCTTGAGGAGATGTTTGACATTGCAGGAAGGACACGCACCAACGGGTGGAACTATGATTTCAGTAGACCTGTCAATTTCTATGATGGAATGATGGAGCGTCGGAAGCGAAATTGTAGGGTTTTAGCGGGACTTTTATTATGTGAACGAGTCAGTGGGTGAGTAATGAGCATACGGCCGCAAGCAAAGCTTCGCTTCTTCACGGAACAGGGTGCCACCGATTCCAGAGATCTTTCCAATTGATGGAGTTTTTATTCCCTGTGTCAATGCTTTCTCTTTCGATCGCACATTTACACGTTGGAATGCGCGAGATTTTGAAGTCAGAAGACCCCTTATGGACTCGGCGGCTATTTTCCTTTGGCCGCACAACGTTTGTTAAGATAGCTTGCTGCTTGAAGGGAATTAATACAGGGCGGGGAAATATTCGTATTCCAGAAAACAAGCGTCCACAATTCCAGCCAATAAAGCATGGCACCCTGTAGTAAACGTCAAACAGGTACATGACACACTATGGTCGCCGGGTGCATCTTCACCTTGTCTTTGCAGGCACGCGGGATGGACATATACCGAGCTTCTCCTTGAAGCATGGTGGCCACTCTCCATTTTTTTTTGCGGTCGGGTAAAACGAGCGTGAGCAGATGCCCCAATTATTCAAGTCGTTGCCGGAAACGAAAGCGGAGATGTAACGATCGTGGATTGGCCGTTTCTATGTGAGTGGCATGTGTGTGTGTTTCTGTGTCCACGCTTTGTCACTATGGGGATAGTATTAAAGCCATGTGTATCGTCGGAAAGAACATATGGGGGCTCCTTCTAGCTACGTACACATGTCTACAGCATGGGACAGCCGGAGGAAACGAGAAATGACAAACCCTTATATATTTGTATTGGACTATTTAAATAGGACTGATGGGGCATTATCGATGAAAGCTTCTATGTTATTTGTGGTTTGTCGCCCTAAATGACATGTTCCATGGCGAGGGAGGAACGAGATGCGGCTAAGAGCACACGATGGAAGTGTCTTAGCGATGACTTGAACAATAATGGTTTCGATTAAGAAAATAATATTACTGAGACGCAAAAAGATGTACGCAAGGGCATTTTCGTGCTAGAAAGGTTGTCTGTGTAGGATTTTTTTTCTTACTTTCTTTTCCATTTGCGGCGTTGGCACAAACAGCCTTGCAGCAGCCATGCATCCTGTTCTACATCCGTTCAATGACTTGGCACCATCTTCAAGTAATCACGGTTGGCGCCCTCCGCCCTGTGTAATGCTCCAGCTTTGCTAGTTTGATCGCAAAGTCCGCTAGTGGCTTCAAAGCCTCTGAACTTGTCATCCCTTGTTTGCTCACATCCGCTTCGTACCTTTCTAGGTACATCCGAATGGTTGCTCCCGACGACCCGGTGCCTGAAAGACGGAAGACTGCCCGGCTCCCATCTTCGAACAGTAAGCGGACACCTTGCTTGACAGCCTGACGACCGTCCACAGGATCACTGTAGGAGAAATCGTCCACCTCTGCCAGGACAAAGCCGTCGAGGACCGGCCCCGGCTTGAAATCAGGCTCCCGTAGATGGGCCATCATGGCGTTTGCCGCGTCCGAGTCGACCGTTTCGTAGTCGTACCGGCAGTAATAGTTCCTATGCATCAAAGGTATATTATCGAAATGAAGGTCGATACAAGCACTCGTGCCCAAGGGGACATAAGAGTGATCTCAGAAAAATATTTGAAATCAAGGAAGCTACATACAACGCATCGTGTGGGACCCGAACCACCCCGCTCGGTCCTTATCCCTCATTCCTTTGACCCTACCTGCCATAGATTGCCCAATGCTCCTGAACGATCGCGCTGATCGGCTTCAACGGCGCCTCCGGGTTAGGATTGTGGGAAGCCAAGATAGACAACCATGCCAGCACAGCCCACATCCCGTCCTTTTCACGCACATGGTTGCTGCCCGTCCCGAAGCTCTCCTCCCCGCACAAGATGGGGACGTAATCTTGGGCACTGCCCAAGGCCCGCGCGTCCATTAAATTTCCAAAGTACTTCCACCCCGTCGGCGTTTCGACGCAGGTCAAGCCCTTCGCCCGCGCCACTTGGTCCACTGCCTGACTGGTAGGCATGGACCGCGCCACAGTCCTCAAACCGCCTTGCTCCCGGAAGAAAGGGATCGCATCCGCGTTCGCAGCGATCAGGGCTAGGGAGTCGGAAGGGGTGACGAAGAAACGCTTTCCAAGGATCATGTTCCTGTCCGCGTCCCCGTCGGCAGCGGCCCCTAGGTCTGGCACGTCCTTGTCCTCCACCATCGATGGATCGGGGGCACCACTGGGCAACAAGCCCATCACTTTTACCAGGTCTGAGGCATAGGCCAAGTTCGGATCGGGGTGCAAGCCTCCGAAATCCTCTTTGCTTGACGCATGCAGGAAAGTCGAGGGAGGGCATCCCAGCTCCTTGCCCAACACGACCTGGGCGTACGGAGCCGCAACGCCGTGCATTGCGTCGAAGACAAGCTTGAAGCCACCCGGGCGAGCAATGAATTTTCTAAGTGCCTCAAAATCAAACGCGTCCTTTAACACGCCTAGATAATCCTGGACCGGATCGATCACCTCCACCACCATCTCTCCGACTCGCGTCACACCCAAGACATCCAAATCTACTTTGGGGGCATTGGCCAGGATCTTAATTTCCTCGATGCTCAACGTAGCGGCATAGACTGCATCCGTAAATGACTCCAAGGCCGGCTCCCCGTTTTGCATGTTGTACTTGATCCCGAAGTCCTCCTCCGGGCCACCGGGATTATGGCTGGCTGTCAAGATAATGCCCCCCATGGCAGTGCCGCCTTCTCGCTCACGAATGACAGCAGAGACAGCAGGCGTAGACATGATTCCTCCTTTACCGATCCATAGACGTCCTACGCCATTTGCGGCCGCAATTTCAATGATGATTTGGATCGCCTCCCGATTGTAATGGCGTCCATCTCCAGACACCACCATCGTTGCCCCTTCCTTTTCGTGCGGTGGCAGCGAGTCGAAAAGCGCTTGAACAAAATTATGGAGGTACAGTCCATCTCGAACGACTTTTACTTTCTTGCGAAGACCGGAGGTGCCTGGCTTCATTCCTTCCACTGGCGTTGTTCTCAACGTCTTAAACATGCTTTGTCCAGGGGGAGCAGGCGGCGAGGGCGACGAAGATGAAGCAACAGGAAAAGCTCCCCCACGAACTGTATGGAACCAGTGCCATTGATTTATTTCTGGGTTGACTGTCGATATAATGCTGGCTCTTGTGTTTACGCAGTGACCCCAAGGACGCTTTGGAGAACCTCCCAAGCGGCCAGAGGCAATTGTAAACGCAATGCCGTTCCACCGGCAAAGCATCACGGTCGCCAACAACCCCTTTAAAAGGATTCCCATCATCGTCGAAGGAAAGCTGTGCAGTTTGATGCGATGAGTGAGGAATGCGCATGGAGGCATACGTGCAGTGATTATGCCTTCAAGTTGCCCTTGGGCTGATCGCCGGGTTGGCTCGCGTGACGACGCATGGGCCGAGGCAGGAAGCAACTCGAGTCACCGCAAACTACTCTTTTCGTTCCAAATAATGCAAATTATTTGGTACTGTCTTTTCTCAGTGTATAGGAATGCGGAGCACGATTCCGAAAACTACAATGGGGCTAACTTGAGCCCGGGTACTTCATTCAAAAAGTTCTTGAAACGCAAGTCCCTCTACATGATCAGTGAATTCGTGCCTGCCAAGAAACTATTTCGAATGATTTGCAAATCATGATTCACAGATACTTGAATGTGTTCCATTACACTCTTATCACAATCATTCGTTGTCAACTGTTCTCGTCTTCTTTGTCCGAGTTCTCACGCACAGTATATTTGACCTTGGCAGCTGCCGAGTTGTTGAGCTTCATTCGAACCTGCGTTCGATTTCCTTGTAAATCAAAATTGCAACGCGCGTATGTCCCATGATATTTGCGCGCCGCCATGTCGTACTGCAAGGCAGCGGCTTTGACGTCTGAGAAATATCCTAGGTTGAACGTACGTCCTGCCACGCGAATCTGCGCGTACCATTTATTGGTCTCCTTGGACCACGAGACACCTCTAAAATCCATGTTTTGACTGTCTTTGTCTACGCCGGCGCTGGCATCTATCCGGGTCGATCGATTTTTGGGGTCCAAGAAGTTTCCGTTCATGTCGAAATTGACAAAGGCGCCGTCACCGTGGTACCTAGGAAGATGTGTATATGGAAACGGGAATGGACAAGAACATAGGAAAGTAGTATTTTAGCCAGTTGTATAAAAGAAATAGAATCAATGCAGCGGATTCAGGCGAGAAACTAACGAAGATAAAGCCTTCCCACATTCACGCACACCCGCGTTTGACGAACCTGCGCGCGTACATATCATACACGAGGGCAGCCTCCTCTTCCTGATCTTCCTTGAATGTTTGAGACAAAACGCGCGTCCCATCATGGTATAGACGTGCGGTCCATTTCTTGTGGTGACAATCCCAGGAGACCCCCAAGAAACGAGACTGTTTAGGAGACTTGGACATGCCCCCCTTCTCCCTCGGCTGTGTCTTCTTCTTAATAACTGCAATCGCTTGATCTCTGGAGGAGAATAGACCAATGAGATGTGGCCGCCCACGCAGTTTGATCACCGCCTTGTAGAGACGGAGCCCTTCGACGTACGTGACAGCCCATGTCGCCGTGGAAGTAAAAGTGTTGTCGCTGCAAGATGAACTGCTTCCTGTTGACACCTTTGTGACAAATGCATGCTTCGGATCTAAGAACACGCCGGAGGGATGATGAAAATTGGTCAGAATCGTCTCTCCGAAGTGCTGTCGTAAGACCCGGTCGATTGCATGCGCCGCCTCTTCTTCATCAGAGAATGCCCTGTGCAACAGTCGCTGCTTTTTGTGCCGCACCTCAGCGATCCAACGGTTGTTTTTTCCATTCCAGTTTACACCCATATACTGTGAAGAAAAGACAGGCGAGAGGACCTGCGTAGGCCTGCCCTCTTCCACTTGTCGCTGCGATGAAAAAGCTGTTGTCATAAAGAAAAGTACAGGACAAGGAGGGAAGCAAAGCGGTGCGCGTGTCACCTTTCGAGTGATCGTCGTTCGCAGCAACATTCCTCCGGCCCCTCCTGTATCATCATTCGTTCCGAAAATGCGGGCGGCAGGAAGCAGTGAGCACCAAAGGGATGTTCCTGGACTTACACAAGCCTCAGGTGGAAGCAGGTGGAAGCATGACGTCATCGATGTTCGCCGTTCGTTTGCTTGCTGCGAATGCTAAACCTCCTCATTAGCCTTGCTTCCGGTCCAATTGTGATACATTTATTTCAGTAAAAACGTGGCCCTGCATACCTTGTGTCTGAGAAAAAGAGCAATGATCATGTCAAATATTTTTGTCGCGACAACTTTGATAAGTGCTCACTGCAGATCTCCTTTACTTGTTGCGGTGTATGAACCTTCCTCACCCCCGAAGGCTATCCACTTAAAAAGTCACATCATGTCTTGGCAATCAGCCACTAGTTCTAATATTGGGCTTCTATCTACAACCCTCAATGTCCGTACTGTAGCTTCTTACTGGTAAGTATCCTCCTTATTATCATGAAAGAAGAAGCGTAAGGTTGTAAGCATGCGACATGGGCCATACAATTACTCTCCCGTACAACAATGAATCAGGACGGAATCAGACAAAGAGCTCTTTCTAGCGGAAGTTAAAAAAATTGGCCTGGACAATCTTGAGCTACTGGCGGAGGGCATCGGAAGTAAGACGGAGCAAGAGCTTGAGTTTTTTGTATCACTTTTGCAAGAGCAAATCGGCAAGCAATACCTTCAGGCATTCATAACTGCCCATATCAAATTACCGGAAGAAAAACAACGTACACAATTGGCCAAACTTTTGGAAAGGGTGATGGGTGGTACCTTTCAAGGTGACACCCAACGTATTCTGACCAATGTAATCAATATGGATCCAAAAGCTCTCTTTGCCGGGACGAGAGGCGGTAGAGCGCGGGAAAGGGGAGGTACAGCACGCAGCCGACAGATGGGTATTCCGACTGCGACAACAATGGTAACATCGACGACTGGAAAGAAAAGTACACAAAAAGCAAGTGCGCGAAGTCCCGAAACAGAAGGCGCCAGAGACCCCCACGACTGAGGAGAAAGGCCGGGCGCCGAGCAAGCGTCGCCGATCTCAAACGTGGACGGTCGTCGAGGATCCCAGGGAAGTACAGCACAAAAAGGAAGAAATAAAGCAGACGACGGGGGAGTCCCTCACGGTCAAACGTGTTGCGACTCCCTCGGCTCTTCCTCCTATCCCCTCTGACAAGCCGAGCGAGTGTACGAGTCAAAACGAGGAAAGGCAGGCGCAAACTTTCGAAAAAGATGAGCACATCATGCCTCCATTTGTTGCCACCTCAGTTATTTGCGACCAAGCCACGCTCGCCACCAAGAACGAGGAAGGGCGCCAAGGAGCGGAGGGAGAGACTGAGGGAGAGGTCGAGGAAGCGGGCGTCTATCAGGAGAGTGCCGACGATTGGGAGCCTGTAGGAGGCCTTTGAAAGGACAACAGCGACCAAAAATGCATGCAATGCTGCCCCCGCTGTAAGGAAAACAAGTAAAACACGTGTTTTGGCACGATGCGAAGCCCCCGCCCAACCCGCAGCAGCGCTGGAGTTACGACGCATCCGGGCACTAAATGGGTCGGCTCAGAATCAACAGAGGCAGACATAGGGATGGGCCCCAAAAGTCCCGAAAGAGAGAACAATAGACATCGTGATCTTCCTTTCGAACATTCTTTGCCTGAAGTTTTCAATTGACTACATTTCACTCGACCGCCTGCCTGTCTCACGTGATTTGTCTGGACTTTCCCACCTGCGTCACGCCTCCCCCAACCTAGACTTCCTCCTACGCCTGGCCCCCTTCCCCATGCTTGATGCGTCTCATTTCCTCTAAGGACATGGGCGGATGGATATTCTCCACGCCCATCTCCAAGCCCAGCTCCAGCCCGTCCGGCCCCAGCGTCAGCACATCCGTGTCGTGGCCCAAGCAAGCGTCCAGACCGTGCCTCTCCTTCTCTTCCTTCCGTTTCCTCAGCGCCGGGACCCGCAAATGCGAGGCTGCATCCGGGTAGGCTTCGATCATCGCCAAGGCCTCCGGGTTCAGACCCAGCAACGTCACACTCTTCCCCACCTCCTCGTAATTCTTCCCGGCCTCGTTCAACGCCGTGATACCGGACAGGTCCTGAATTCCGCCGTGCGAGGCGCTCAAGTCCACCACCACGTCATCCGGATCGTTCAAATAGTCGAACAGGCAGAGCAAGGACCGCGTCGAGCCGAAAAACAGCGGGGCTTGGACCCTGTACACCTTACGGAGCTGCCCTTCCCCGTTCTCCACCTCCCCCTCCACTCCCTTCTTGGCTTCCACTTTCCCCTCCGGCACGCCCACCGCGGCTGAGGCCGTCAACATCCGCCCGCTGCTCCAGACGTGCCAGACTGAGGCAGCGGCCACGCCTACGGCAATCCCGATCGCCAAATTCGTGACCACGGAGAGGGCGGTGACCAAGATGATGATGGCCGCGTCCGCCCTAGGGACTTTATGCAGCTGCATCAAGTTCCGCCATTGGAAGGTGTGGAGGGCGACGGACCAGATAATGCCCGTCAAGACCGCGATAGGCAGGAGGCGGACCGCGGGCGAAAGCCCCAGCATGATGAAAAGCATGGTCAATCCGGCCGTGGTGCTGGAGAGCCTGCCGCGGGCGCCGTGCAGCACATTGATGACGGTTTCCCCTACCAGGGCCGAGCCACCCATGCCCTGGAACAAGCCGGTGAACAGGTTGGCAATTCCTTGCACCACGCACTCTTGATTCGCCTTGAACGAGGAGGGGGGATCCTTGACGAGCGAGTTCACGACTGGACAGCGAGGGAGGGAGGGCGACAAGGGAAGAAGGAGGGAGGGAGGGTCGTTGAAAGTGAAGGGGTGGCAAAATGATACGGGTTGGTGTATGCTACGTCGAGGTACAGGGTCATGGGCACTGACCGGCAAGCCTTCCTCCCTTCCCTCCCCCTCCCCCTCCCTCCCTCCCTCTTTCTACTACCCACCCTCGTGCGTCATGACCGTCTCCACGCCCCCGATCAGGGCCAGGGAGGCGGCGTAGGCCCAGATCGTTCCCCAGGCCGGCGACGCTGGTAAGTCAGGGAAATGCCACCCGGGCATCCCGGCTGCTAATTCCGCGGTTTCCCCCACCGTCCGCGTCCCGGCCCCGTCTGCGTCCCACACCTGCCGCAACAGGCCCCACTCCACCGCCGTGCCCACCACGATCGCCGCCAAGGACGCCGGGACGATGTGCCCGACGTGTTTCACCTTCGGGAGGCCCCACATGATGAACAGCGTGAGAACGATCAGGGCCAAGGTGGACCAAGTCTGGGCATCGCCCGCCCCCAGCCACACCTCGTCCGCGGAGGGGCAGTCGTTGAAGAGGGTGTCGGGGGTGGCGCAGATCCGAAAGGTTTCGGTCTGGCCTTTGACCAGGATGATGGCGAGCGCGTTCATGAATCCAATCATGGCGCTCTGGGGGATAATCTTGACAAAGCCGCACAAGAAAGGCGCACACAGGCATTCGATAGCCCCGATCAAGACCACGCACATGAGCAGATGTTCCACCCGCTCGGCTCGGGTGAAATCGCGCAAAGGTCCGTCCTCCCGAGTCAAGTCCCCCATCACCACAGCCATCGCCCCCGCTGCCCCACTGATCATGGCCGGACGGCCGCCGAACATCCCGGTCAAGGTGCCCAGCCACACCACGCTGGCCATCCCGTACGATGGAGACAGGCCCGCCATGAAAGCAAAGGCAATGGATTCAGGAACCTCGATCAGGGCCAGGGTAATCCCGCTCAATATCTCCCGGCGCAACGCGGCAGGCCGTGCTTTGTAATACCCAAGGGAGGAGAAGACGTACGACTTTAGGGAAAACTCTCGTAGAACCTCCAGGCATCCAGGCTCCATGATCCTGTTGAGGAGGATATGTTAGGGGTTTGGAAGCATTCCATCGGTAAGGGTGTTGGCGCGTAAAAGGAACAGGCGACGCAAGCGGGGGCCCCTACAAGCCCTCAGGTCACATGCATTATGGTAGCTTGGCTGCAGAAGCAATTACTACACACTTGATGAGTAGAGGCTGCTTCCCAAGCTTTCCCATTTCAAGCAATATAATGGTGTTCCCCGGCTGCACCATCGTCCGTTACCCCCAATTTTTCCTACACTTTCGCACTCTTAGACGGGCACGTAACGTACTTGAGTTCCTCATCGTTCGAATGAACCAGGTCCTTGCCATCTTGGTCTTTAGCCCAGATAGGGGACGAAACAGGCCGAGATGGCATCCCTGGTGGCGGTGGAGGCACGGGTAAGGATTGTCTGGGGTCGGGCGGGTCCGCCATCTGAAAAACCTGAATGTCCTAGAGGCCGGTGGATCAAAGTGTGATGCGTTGTCCCTGTGGCAGGAAGGAAAAACCAAAAAGAGTGATGCACACATACGTGAGTTGATGGCCAAGTGGCATCGTTTGCATGTGCATGTTTCCTGTGGGACACAAAGTTCGCACTTGGAAGCCTGTCGTGTCGTGCATGGAATCGTCACATATTTGGTGCTTTGCGTCACAAAACTCGTCACTCCTCCGAGTCTGGTTGAGCTTGTAGCCAATGGAAAGGACGCAATAAATTTGCTTTGCAGCGAAAGTTATCACTAATTACACAATAAGATAATGCCGACGCATTGTAGGATTTTAAAGGACGTTTGGACCGCTGTACGTGGTGCACATATATATTTCGGTGGTCTCTCCCATGACAAAGTGATCGCTTTATCCTCCACCCCTGCGTCAAAGCAATTTGGGTCATGCCCCTCCTCTCACAACCTTTATACAGCGCCACTACCCACAACTATCCAGGTACATCATTGAAACATCCAGTCGGACTGCCTGGGGGAGAGGCGCGGCGTATGTGCGAGGCGCAAGCAGGCCCTGTCACGCGGCCGAAAGCATGTGGGAGCAAAAAGCGACGTCACCCTCTACCCGCGACGTACCACCCCTCCCATGCTCCAGGCCGTCGAATGAAGGAGAAAGAATGTGTGAGGGCACCAGTGGCAACTCAAAAATGTGAAAGACTAGCCACGGTGGTAGGGGAGGTTATGTCAATTTTGCTAATCCTGCGGACAAAGGTTCATGCTAAAGCCCTGGCCGCCGGGGAGGTAAGGAGGTTGGAAGGAATGACGACGAGACTTTCTGTGCCATAGTATGTCGAAGCATCTTGTCTGACGGCTGATTGCTATATCTTTTTCCCTTTTGAAAGCTTCTGAAGATAGTCCATGCTATGCTGGCGGGGACAGGAATCGGCTCAAACGCTGCTCGACGCGGGGCGGGAGTGTGCACGCGCCACAAGGAGCAATAGCGACCATGCCCTTGGTGAGGGGCCTGGTGAAGTCGAGGAAGAGAGTTATGCCCATACTCAAAAGGGAATGAATGCTCTTACCAATGCGCTCCGCCACAGGCTTGTGGAGAAACTGAAGCCAGGTAGAGGGCAGGACAAGGATTGTAGGGACGAGAACGTGAAGAGACAGGAAAAGGCATTCAATGAAGGACATTTAGTGGAAAAGATGCAACATAGGCTGGAAAGAGGTTTGAGGGTAGTCACACGCGACGGAGGACGAGATAAATGTTCCTACCTGTATGACCACGAAAGACTCGTCCCTAAAGTGGAGCTAAACCCTGTAGTAATAGGCTCAGCAACCAGTGTCGTGAACGACGACGCCGTCCTGCAGGAAAATCTGGGGCTTCCTTCTGCCGCCCGGAGCGGGTGGACGCGTGCAGCTCGGTATCCTGGCCTTGGTGAGCCGGCAATGGAGGGCTCTGGCTGTGGCCGACACTTTCTGGCGGCCCATCAGTTTCGACCTCTTTCCCGCGTGGTCAGTGGGAAGGAAAGAGGCACACGGTGGGAAAGATTGGAAAAAAGAGGCGCAAGAAAGGGTGGAGAGCGACATAGAGGCCAAGGGGATCGTGCAGCGGCTGAGTGCGCCTGCAGCAGAGACGGAGGTGGAGTCAATGAGATCCTCCATGTTGTCGCTCTCCACCGCGTCCAGCTATACTCGAGACAGTAGCAGCAATGGTCTTTCTCCTGGGATTTTGGCTGCTTCTACCCCTGGAGGAACAATCTTGTCAATCAACACGCCTCGAACAGGATGCCGGGCGCAAGTCATGGCCTATGTTGCCGTCGGGAACCCACGGTTCCGCAACGCGTCCGCCTGGCAGAAGAACATATACATGATCTTTGAAGTGACTGATATCGCAGACAACTGCCGCCTCTTCTACGGCGAGGGCCCCATTCAGGTATCCGCGGCACCCTCCGACTGGCGCGTGCCGTTGTGAGGTCTCTGCGCCTTTCTCAGCCGCGGATCGAGACCAGGAGCCGGGACGGTTCCCAACCGTTCGAGAATAATTTAAATATGGCCACGGGCCGAAGTATTCCGCGAATTTACGTTTGCGGGTGGTATTATGCGACCATCGCTCAGGGAGACTGGCTTTGCTATACTAGTCCAATAAAACCGCAAAACGCCATGCAATGACACCCAATGCTCCATATTGGCAAGATTTCTTGCCAGGATGCTCCTTCTACATATGGGATCCGGACACAGTGTGTTTTTAGGTCAGAAGGACAGATAAAATTGGCGGCAGCCTTTCACGTGGTTCCAGCGGACGAGGATAGAGTGGTCGGGCGCGAAGTAGGGGTGGAAGACGGGGAGCTTGAGAGGCGCCGTATGTACAAGGTGGCAGGCGGGTACGCGGAAGAGTATGCGACGCATACTTCGTTTGTGTCCCTGGATTTTAATAATGCGGATGGGGATACTGTTCGGCAATTTATAAACAGCTTGCTGGCACCATGAGGCTCGGCTTGGACAGATGCTTGGAGGCATAGTGGCCTTTGTAGGCGTTGTCAACATAGAGAATTTCCTGAGGGTGTACAAATGGCAGAACGATGGGCAAATTCATGGTATATCTTGGCGCAGCTCTTGGGAGATCAAGGAGAGCGACACGTTGGGATGGGGCATGGACCACGGGGTTCGACACCGGCATCCTCGCATTTAATTCCCAGACACTCCTGAAAGGTCCCATGTATTCGGGCGATGGAAGTAAGACATGTAGATGTATCTGAAGAGCGGTGTAGATGCTCGTATAGAGGATTGGTTCAGCATCATGTATAAGTCGCTTTCTGTCATTTACAGCCGAGTGTCGCCTGTGATATGACTATGCACTGAAAGTACTGTATACGGCTTACATCAAAGCTATATCCTTCTCAGATGGACTCTTAATGTGTGTATAGCTATGGGTGTCGCGGGAAAGGGCTCGTGGTAGAGATAATGGAGAAGAGAATATTACTAGAGCCATCTGCAATTTTGAAAGTTAATCGAGGATAAAACCCATAGGCTTGCTTTTACCTTGTTACTTTTGCACCACCAAAGGTGTGCTTCTGCATCTTACTCGCTGAACATTTGCAATTTTCTACTATTTCCATGTGAACCGCGTGAAGCCAAGATGGAGCCACCCGGTTTTCGTGGTGCCAAGGACTATTCTGTCGCTGGTTGACGCTCTAGGTGATGGACCTACGTAGCCGTCTACAGTTATTCCTATCGTTACAGTCCCGCGTATGATATCGCCATATCGTGGTCGCTCCTTCTATGGATCCATTACTTTTCACTCTCAATCCTTGGAGATCACCGCCCAAAAAGCTTCTTGACTCAACGACACCTTTCCCACCATTTTTGCACGTTTCTTTCCTTGCTTTTGCTTCTCAAGAAGCTTCTTTTTTCGTGTCACGTCCCCACCACCAACATTTTTCCCCGCCTTGGTGACCAGCACATCCTTTCTGTACGGCGCCACCCGCTCCCGGGCAACCACCTTCCTTCCCACCTTTGCCTGAATGTTGATCTCGAAATTTTGTCGGTCAATGACATTCTTCAGTTTCAAAGCCACCCTCCTCCCTTCTCGCTCGGCTTTGGTCCGGTGGCAGACGAAGGAAAGAGCGTCCACCTCCTCTCCATTCAAGGCCAACTCGACCTTGACGAGATCGTCCGACGCGTAGCCCACTTCCTTGTAATTCAACGACGCATAACCCGCACTCACATTCTTCACCACATCGTGGAGATCGGTCACGACCTCCTGCCAGGGCAACCGGTAAGTGAGCACCACGTTCTTGTCGTCCAGGTACTTGACGTCTTCTTGCACCCCGCGCCTCTCTTTCAAGCAAGTGGTGATGGCTCCCACGCTCGTCACCGGCGTCAGGATGGTCGCCTCCACCACCGGCTCCTCGATTTTCAAATCTCGATAATTCGGCGTCGTCGCTGGGTCAGGCCAATCGGCCAACGTCTGAATGACCTTCACCTCTGCTGTTTCTCCCTCTTTTTGGCTGTGGATGATTCGGTAAGGCACCGTGGGCGAGGTCAGAAGGACTGCGGTCCCAAACTCGTCCCGTAGTCTCTGGTTGAACACTTCCATGTGCAGCAGCCCCAGGAATCCACATCGCAGCCCAGAGCCCAGCGAGGTATTGCTCCCTTCCCGCTGCACCGTCACCGAGGCGTCGTTCAAGGTCAACTTGTTGACTGCCAGCTCCAGAGAGTCAAAATCCTGGGTGTCCAGGGGGTAAATACTGGCGAAGAGCATCGATTTGGCGGTCTCAAAGCCGGGCAATGGGTCCACTCCGGCTTCGGCGGCCTCCGCGGCTCCCTTTTGGTGGTGGTAGATGGTGTCTCCCATCTTCGCCTGCCGCGTGGACCGCATCCCAGCGATCACGTAGCCGACCTGGCCCGTCAAGAGGGAACCTGTCCGAAGCTGGTAGGGGCACAACACCCCCACCTCCTGCACCGAGAAAGATTCGAAGGCGGCCAAGGAATGGGCGGAGATCCGGTCGTTCTCCTTGATCGATCCGTCCACGACTTGGACGAGACAGACCACCCCGCGTGTGGGGTCGTACCAGGAATCGATGAGTCGCGCACGTAGAGGGGCGGTGGGATCACCCCCGGGGGCAGAGATCCTGTCAATCACCGCGGGAAGGATAGCGTGCACGCCCTGACCAGTTTTTGCAGACGTGACCAGCACGTCCTCCAAGTCCATGTCGAAGGTCGTAGCCATTTGAAGCGTGACGTCATCGGTCTGAGCGTGCGGTAAATCGGACTTGGTGACGACGGGGATGATGGAGAGTTTCGCTTCTTGGGCAAAGGCATAGGTAGAAAGAGTTTGTGCTTGTATCCCCTGCGTGGCGTCGACGAGGAGCAATGCGCCTTGACAGGCAGAGAGGGACCGGGAGACTTCGTAGGCAAAATCCACATGTCCGGGGGTATCCACAAGGTTTAGAAGATATTCCTTGCCGTCTTTGGGATGTCGGTATACCATTGAGGCTGTCTGAGCTTTGACAGTAATGCCACGTTCTCGCTCCACTTTCAGCGTATCAGTGTACTGGGCCTTGGCCTTTTTCTCGGCCGACGTGATGTTACCCGTGAGTTCAAGCAAACAGTCGGAAAGAGTACTTTTCCCATGGTCAATGTGGGCGATGACAGAAAAATTACGAACACGGGATTGAGGTATGCTGCCAAGACCGTCTGGAATCTGGGCAACTATTTCTTTGAGGGTAAGATCGGCATGTGAGGGTTGGGAAGTAGGGGAGGCAGTAGCTGGGGAGGTCGTAGAGAGGAAAGCGGTGGCAGTGCGCCAACCCCATGGTGATGCTCGAGATTGACTGCGTAAAAGAAGAAGGCAGCGTGCGTGTTGAAGGCTTAGCATGATAAGTAACGTGTGACAGGTCTTGAAATGTAAGGGTTGGCAATTTTACGGTGGGGGGTTGTCCCGTATTTTGCCAAGAATGGAGTGGGAAGAACAGTTACTTAAGCAGGGTAGGAGTAGGGAAAGGGCGAATTGGATGGCTGACGATAGCCCTCAACTTTCGAAGACCTGGTTGAAATGTTAAATAGTTACAAAGGATGTATAGGGAGGAGGTCAGAAGGCTTGCCGTGTAGCGAGGACATGGGGTTTAGAGCGATAAGGAAGTGAAACAAATGGCACGGCCATCGGGTATCCAGGCCACCGTCATCCCTTTTCCTGTTGACGTCCTCCCCCCCTTTACATCCGACATTGCGGGTTTTTCGAAGCCAAAAATGCATTCAATTGTGTTACAACTGACGATAATTTGGCCGTTTTGTTTGTCTTTGCGTCGACTGGAGACTATTTCGGTGGTTATCATAATCGACGAGTCGAAAGGGACGTCGTGAGTCGAAGGGGTAATAAGAAAGACACATAGAAAAAAAAAGGTTCCAATTCGCAAGATAAATGGGCAAACATGTGAATATGAAAGAGAAATGAAATTCGTGGCGACTTGAATGTAAGGGGAATTGAGGATTTTGTAGCTCCATGCTTCTTGTCACACAAGGTTCAACAAATCTCGGATCAACAAGTGTTAAATTTAAGATCGCCCCTTACGTACTTTGATAAAGAGTGATCAATGCAACACATGCACAGGAAACTCCCCTCCGTATGCCTACTAGGACCTGACGACAATCACATTCACCCTGTTGGTGAAGCTCGATTCCTGCCAATGGAGCAGATCCTCCGGTGCCCTAATCCCGATTGTCGGGGGACAGACCTGGAATACAGCGAACCTGATGGCGCTACCATTTGTATGGCCTGCCATACCATCGTGGAGGAAAATGCAATCGTCTCGTCCGTCGAGTTTAACGAGAATAACGCCGGAGGGGCGTCGACTGTTGTGGGTCAATTCGTGGGCCCGGAGATGACCAAAGCCTACAGCTCCGCAGGGCGTGGTCGCCGTCGATTCTATACACGCGACTCCCGGGACACCACTTTAAACAACGGTCGCCGCGCCATCCAGCAGGTCGTATCTCAGCTTCGACTCCGCCAAGCTTTTGTGGACCGGGCCTGCCGCCTCTTCCGGACCGCCGTGGAGCGGAATTTCGTTCAAGGCCGGAAAACCATGTGCGTGGTCGCCGTCTGTTTGTACATGGTGTGCCGGGAGGACAACTCCCCGCACATGCTCATCGACTTCTCGGACGCCGTGCAAATCAACGTGTACGTCCTGGGCCACGCCTTCCTCAAGTTCAAGCAGCTGACCGGTCTCAACCTGGCTGTTATCGATCCGTCCATCTACATCCACCGATTCGCGGCCCGTCTTGAGCTTGGCAGCGAGCAAGAACAAACCCAAGTCTCGCAACTCGCCCTTCGTCTTGTCGCGTCCATGCAACGCGATTGGATTCAGGCTGGACGCCGGCCCTCGGGCATTTGTGGAGCTGCCCTTTATCTCTCGGCAGTTTACCACGAAAAACCCCGCACGTACAAGGACGTCGGGCGGATCGTCCGAGTCTCGCCAGATACAATCAAGAAACGCGTGGACGAATTCGAACGCACTCCGATTTCAGGGATGATGTCCCGGGAAGAGTTGGCGGAGATGGCGATCTCGGACTTTGAGGACCTGACACGGAGGCAGGGGCCAGGGTCCTACTTGGGGGAGGCGGACCCGCCCTCCTTCACGCGAGCGCTGAAAATGAAGGAAGCCCAAGCATTGCAGGAAGGGAAAAAGGATTTTGAGGAGAGGAATGGGCCCGGGGCCAAAGAGCAGGAGAGGTTAGCGACGTTAAAAGACTCTTCTACCCCGTCGGGCCCTGGTACTGTCAGTGCCGCCGCTGCCGCAGTCGCTGCTGTGGCTGCCGCCGCTGCCACGATAGGAAGCAAAAGAGGCGGGCTTTGCCGTGGGAGGGGACGCGGAGCAAGTGTAGCCACGATACGGAGCAGCAAACGAGTGCGGAGGTCGGAGCCTCTCGAAGAAATTGCGCAGGAAGAGGACCCTCTCCCTCAGGAAGAAGACGAGGATGAAGAGGGTGGGGTGGGAGATTTTGACGGGGGGTTGCACAAGGAGCTGATGGATCAGTTGTTGGATGAGGAAGAGGAGAAAGCGAAGAAGATCGCGGTGGCAGAAGCGGCAGCGGCGGGATGTCAGGCACCTGGTCGTCAACAGCATGGGGGAAAGAAGGGCGGAGAGATAGCTTTGTCAGAAAGCGGCGTTGAAGCGCTTATAGGTGATGGAGTACTGCAGGACGAGGCAAAAGAAACGGATGATACGGCGCAGTACATTCGGTCGAATGCTGAGGTAGAGAAATTGAGCAAGGTCTGGCATGAAGTCCACAAAGGATATTTGGAAAAGCAAGCACGAAAGAAGGCGGAGGAGGAAGCTGTGAAAAAGAGAGCAGAGGAAGACTTTAATTACAGGCCACCGGGCCAAAGCAATCAGAGAAGGAAAGCAGCAGCGGCGGCAGCGGCGGCGTCTGTGGTTTCAGGAGCGCAACAAGGAGCAGGGGAGGGAGGTGCCATTACACCAGCAGGGCCCGAAAGGTCCCCTGCTGAGATCGCCGTGTCTAACCATTTGGCGAAGAAGCGCATTTCTAAGAAGATCAACTACGAAGCTGTGAAAATGCTGGGTAATGATGATGACTTGGACGCGCATCCTCCAGAATTAGAGGCAATGATGTCTCAGCATCAAGCGTAAGTCTAAAGACGTCAACTCATTTTGCATGAGAAAGCGCGTTTTGTATCTGTAAAAATTAAGTGTTATACAAGAGATTAAAGAAAGCACAAGAAAAGGCTATATTCTTATGTTATCTGTCCGAGACGAATGCCCAACTGCAGAGATTATTGATCACCAGTAGAATATTCAGTGTCAGATCCAAGCATGAAACAGCGAAGATGATGACACGGACATGTCATGTGGGGAATTCTTTCTTTGATCTACTATCTGCTCTTCGTAGGGGGGAAGAGCAGGCGTATCGCAGGCGTACCTCCTTTGAAAAGCGTGAGCCTTGAGTCTTCCAGCTTATAGCTCCATAGATATGTCGCGCCCGAGGAAATTGACATGGCGCAATAATTGTGAAAGGTGCGCAGGATCCTTCCACAAATGTTGGAACCGTGCTACTATAGATTGTATGAGTTTACGCCACTGATTTTACGCTATTGTTGCTTCTCCACTGGATCTTTCACACCTATCAACATTATATTGGAATGATTTGTGACAGATATTCGAACATTGTACCCGAGCACAGGTGCCTTCGATGATTTCCTTTGGCAACCGTGGGCTATTTTTCGTTTCTGCCTGTACATGTGCAAACTCGCAAATCCATTAGTCCTTCTGCCCGTAGCCATGTCTGCGAGCTTAATGATATAAAGAATAGTATACTAATACGGTCTATACTCAAAGACAGTACGACTTGAGAAGAAAAGTTTTCACAGAGTTCCAAAGTGTACAGCATTGCATGGGAAATACGTGTCAGCTGTGAATCTGCAACTCACACTGCTGCTCTCTGAGACACAACCGGGCCAATTGCGAGAAGTGGACTGGTGTCCTGAGGCGGTGGACGAAATCGGCTAACGCAAGTTTGTGTTCAGAACTTCTCATCGTTCTGCTGGACTATTGGCAAGACTTCGTATAGAATTGCGTCGTTTCGTGATTTAGTCCTTCATATTGCATCCCTACGGAGGGAGGAGATACGAGATGTCAGTATTGAAGGCAGTATAGTGTCAGTCTTTGAACCGGCGCTCCGTCGTGCAATGCTTCGATAAAATATGAAAACCTTGCATGCTCAGGAATGAAAAGATTGACGAAAGTTAGTCCTGTGATATTCCTGGAGAAAACGCAAACATACGGAAAGACCAATAACATACAACAAAACAGGGGATGAAATGTTAAGTGTTGAGTGTTAAGTTTTGACCTTTTGGACCGTAGCCATGGATTCCTCATTTCTGCAATGGATGCTTCGGTTTCTTGCAAAAGTGGGAATATTCCACACACGCACACATACACACGTACACATACATACACATGCACACACACACACACACACACACAAAAACACACACACGCACGCACACTCAAACAAATAAAAAAGGAACACTTCTGTGCAGCCACGACGGAGAGATCCTGAATGCATGGTGTATCATATTTTCATGAGGACCGGATGTCATATCGTTGCACGTATCGAAGAGATTTATTGGGATGAACAACTCAATAATCTTCTGAAAACCCAAAATCTATCGCCCGAGAAAATCGCAATAACGACCAAACGCGCAAGAAGTTTTAAAAAATGTATCCTATTGGAGGAACCCCTGGTCTCCAACTCTCGGAAAGGAAGGGAAAGACTAAACAATCAGGTACCTCTTTTCAGAACAGGCCTTTCTCGTTTTCTTCAAGTCTACTCCCGTCCTCACTTTACTGGGACTGATTGGGATACATTTGATCCTATATAGTCAATATGGTTGTGATCCGGAGCCAACCCGCAAAAACAAAGTTTCTGTAGTAAGATTGAATCCTGCAAATTTGTGCATATTCAAATAAAAGGGGTTGTGCCTGGAGCCTCCCATCGGAACCACAAATGTAACCCAGACCTTCGTCCAACACGATGGGTTGGAGCTGCAAATGAGGTCACCGTTCATGAAAGCTTTTGAGTCAATAATTCAAGTTATTCTGCGAAACTCTGTGCCAATGCAATAAATGTATTGGGGAAATTACGATGTATGAGATGTAGTCGTAGACAAAAAATGATTTAATAGAGCTCTTACTATTTTGTCTGCTGATATTTAGTGGTTTTAAGGCGGATTGCTGTCTGTTTGTTGCACGAAGAGTGAGATTAGATATCCTTAGATATAGCTTTCTTTCCAAAATATGAACACTTCTGATTCTTGATAGCACCACATTCTGCTTTGAATATCTATAATGTAGAGGACTGGCATGGCTGGGATAAACTTACCAGATTGCCCCTGACAATAGAATTGTTTGCGTGTCTTACTAGTAAGTCAGCATCGGATTGAGTCGGACATATAGAGGTATAGATTCATTTCCATTTGAGCGATATCGTGTCTGATAATAATACAAACCTGAGTCATGCTTTATGTATCAAAAATTTATCATTAACGAGCAATCCCTGGTGGTCGACCGCATATATTCATGTCTAATGCATGACGCTCATTGGCCGCATTTATTTTGAAATATAAAAGTAGCCTTCCTTGACAAATACGTGATGAACATTCGCACCAATTTTTCCCATGTCCAACAAGAGCATTTTGACATTTGAATTTATGTATTTAGGAGAAGATTTGCATTTTAAAACGTGAAGGTCCTCCCTAGATGGGAGCGTAAAACAACATTAAAACTCACGTCGACAGAGCTTCCGCCAGACATGTTAAGTTAGGACACGACTGTAGTACGCGAGTCATACAGCTAGAATTTATGTCAAAGGATTTCAGAAGAACTTAAAAATCGACACAGTCTCTTTTTTGACCAGAAATATTTTTCTATTCGAAAATAGGAGGATACTAGCCATAAAAATGAGGCCTACGAATTTTCATCGAAGAATCTATGCCACGTCTGTCACAACTCAATCATCAGGCAAAGATTTTGTTAAAATCATTTTGTTGTGGTTATTGTCGGGAGGACGGACACAAGTCTTGATTTATGTCGGGCCACTTTCTGGGGTTCTTGGCGAGATGCTTTCTCGTCTCCTCAAGGAGCGATCCTTCTGCCGCACCCCCCCCGAAGGAACATATTCATGTGTCCCTGTCCTTCTCTTGTCCGTGTGGGGTCTTTGTAGTATCTTTCGATGTGCCATGGGCCTGTGCAATATCCTTTGTAGCCTTAAATCGCGACTGGTCGCGGTTTTTAAGCATATTGTAAATGACCCTGTTTTGTGACAGCGATTGCTTTGCGAAGTGGTACCCGTGGAAGGGATGGATAAGAAAGTGCCCATAGCGAGCTTCTATTCAAGTACCCCTGAAAACGGGATGCGGCGCTTTATAGATCACCATTTGAATCTGAACTGCCAAGCATGAATAGCGTTACCAAATGCAACTCATGACATTTATTCCCGGTGATGACCGTAGCCTCTCTACCGGCTAAGTAATGAATTGCCGTGCTGCCCAACTAAACTTCTTTCAAAAATCGCAAAAAAAAATATCCTCATATCTTAAAGTACTGATACATAATACTTCCATGAAGATAACTAGGTCCACATGTTGCACTTGTGGACATCATTATGAAGATGCTTAAGATGGCCAAGAAAGCTCTTAATTGCGCCGCCGTACCCTCCCCTTCAAACAGGATAAGGCCCTGGAATAATGCCGTTGCTCTCGCCTTCTTCTCCATCATCTGGCACTTCTTTGATTGAAAATGTGTCTATGGAGGTCACCTCTCACTCGCATCGGCTTGAGAAGGACATAAATGTCCTTTTCCGGACAGCGTTACACGCCAAGCGAAGCCCCCGGCCCCTGCTCTCCGCTTCCTTTGGACAGCTCCTTGTTGACATCCTTAAGCACCATCTACCTGCCCTTTTGGAGCGAACACGCAAGTTTGCCAATCAGGCATCCTGCAATACCCTGATCGGCCATTTATCTGCCGCATGCTCCGCTTCTCACGAGAACAAAGTAGGGGCAGAGGAGATTAAAGGCCGTTGTCGCCGCGCGCGGTGCCTGTACATTATGCAGCACGAATGGGCAGTGGTCGGACCTGGGGATAAAATAGATTACATAGTCAGCGACGACGCCACAACGTGCCATTTGGTGGGCATTCGGGAACCGTGTACAGGTGTTGTGGGTCTGGCCCATGTCGACGCTGTGGAGGTGGTGCCAGATTTGGTGGCCGTTGAAGACGCCGTCCAGAAAGAAAGCATGCTGCGGTCGGAGAGCCATGCTGGGAATGCCCTAGGTGGCTTTCGACGGCCGACTGAGCCGCTAACCTTGGATCTCTTTCTGGTCGGGGGCTACGAGGGCGACAGCGAGGGCGGACTCTTGACGGCTGCGATCCTGCAGCATTTTCAATCCACGTCTGTGCACAAGTATAACCTACAGCTGGCACTTGTTTCCTCTCTCAACACGTGCACACTCCCCAGTGTTTTTTCTTCCCCCTCTATGACGCCTTCGGTCCCCGCTCCCCTCTGCCGTTCCCTGGGCTTTGTAATAGAGCCCCCCCGTAACCCTGCCGCAGCGGCCCCCTCCAAAGCCAGTGGATCCTGTGATCTTTTTGGGGCGCACGTGCTCACGGGAGACGTACCAGAGAGCTTGCGGGGTCCCATGCGGACGCTTCGTGCCCTCCGCCTTTGGGGAAGAGGGTCTCGTAGACTCGTGCAAGTCCGGCTGGCGCACTCTCCGGGAGAAGCCGGAGTGGCGGCGTTCGATCAGGAGGAAATCGCGAACTCCTCACGATGTTCTCGGCCTCAACCCAAGTCTTGCCCCTCTTTCTCCTGTCCTCCCTCCGCCCCGTCCGCCTCCAATTCCGAGGTCAGCATCGTCATCAACCCCTTCCGGTTCCGTTGTTCGGAAGACATCAAGGCCCTGGCCTGCCTGGAGGACGAGGCGCTCAAATTGGAAACGTCCACTTCTCCGGCCATCGAATCCCCGTCCTTTGTCTCGGACATTCGGGCAGTCTTGAAAATGAATCAAACGGCTTTTCCCGAAGATTTCTTCGGGCCACGTGTCTCGCAACCGTTACTGGTACCTCTGCACGCGGTTGAGGCGGCAACGCTGCTGACAGCGGAGAGTAAAGGAGGGGAAGAGAGAAGGGGAAACAGAAGAATAAATGTGACATGAAACTATGCAGATACCTCTGGAGTCGTCCTGCTTAATCAAAGTAGCCTGCATTCGACGCGAGTATACAAACACTCTGTGAATAAGCGCGATGTAGTATGTCAACACGAGAGTGTACTCTCATTTTTTCTGGCCAAACTGCCCCCTTTCTTCTTTTTAAACTCCTTCTCGTACATGATCCTGGCCATCTTTTCAAAGACTCTGTACTTGTCTATAATTTTTATTTCATTTTAGCCCGTGAATCCTTGATTGCGTTCAAGTTATTCCGCGAAGCAGCACGGAGCTTGAACAATAGCACTTTTCCTCCTTCTATGCATCCCCGTTTCTCATACCTGACCATGCTTACAGCCTCGCATTATGATACCACCATTGTACATCTCTTCTGCAGCACGCGTCATACCTCAAAAGGGATTGAGCAGGACGCTATTGCCTTTCCCCATCCTTTCTGGATTGCCTCACGAGAATTTTCCCATGATAAAATCCGCCAACCGGTCCGGACAGAGCCAGACCAACCAGCCCAGCCAGAATGCTGGTATTCCGCTCACATTTGCCACGATGTAGCGTGTATGTGGGTAAGGAGACGTCAATGCATGAGTTATCGCGTCTGTGGTGACAGAGGGGGGGCTTGCTTTGTCCACAGCCGCTCGGTCTTTAATACGTTTTTCGGTCCGGAAAAAATACCCGTAGGTAGTCATGATTTCCGGCGAGACTTCGACTTTTGTGTCGATACTTTGGGTGACTTTTTTGAAGATGGCCGTGTTGACGTACGCGGGTTGTACAATGGACACCGAACAATCGAAGTCGACGAGCTCTCGCCGTAGCCCGTCGCTAATCCCCTCCACAGCCAATTTGCTGGCACCGTAAGCTGCCCCTGTTGGAAGAAGCACAAGTGCAGTGATGGAGGAGAGATTGACGATGCGACCTTTGTTGGCTCGAATGGCGGGCAAGAGGCGCTGGGTCAGTTCGAGAGGCCCTATCACGTGGATGTCGAACATGCTGCGGAGGTCCGTCAAAGGGTGGAATTCCAAGGGGAACTTCTGTGCAACGCCTGCGTTATTAACGAGACCAATTAGGGGAATGTTATTTTTCGAAAGTTCTGCCAGAATGGTTTCGGCCCCGTTCTCGATGGATTTGGCCTGAGCAACGTCCATGATAATGGGTCGCAGATTGGGCAGCCCTAGCGCCTGAATAGCTTCCACGTCTGCCGGCTTCCGTACGGTACAGTATACGATATAACCTTGCCTTGCCAGATGCTGTGCAGCATGGTTGCCGATTCCGGTGCTTGCGCCAGTAATGACGATGGCTCCCCCCTTGGGAGGAACTGGAAATCGCTTGCGGAATATGAATACTGTGAGGTGATAACTCATTATGGCAAGCACAAAGGCACCCAGCAAGCCTAAGGCCACACCCCGTAAGAGGTCTGGGGTTATTTTATGCACCATACCCATGAATTTTATCTGTGTGAGCGTGCTTGGTGAGGTGTTTTGCGAAATACAAGTCAGTCACGGCTACAAGCTGAACACCCTGCCTGGCAAGCGATCTCTTGAGTAGCGGGGTATTCGTGTTGTATATAAGCCAAAGAATTCCCAAGCCACAATATTAGATCAGGAGGGATATCAACATTCACTTGAATGTTCTGTATGCCGAAATGTGAAGAGATAGCTAATAAGGACTGCTGGATTGTTGTTTATATTCTGGCGACGTGCTGTACTCAGTATGATTTTCCACAAAAGGCACGGCTTTTCTGAGCCATTCGTGGCATTTTGACTTGTGAATCCTCGTTTACCCAATATTTTACTTCCTTTCCGAATACGTATGGTACACTAGTCAATGCTTTCTGATATAAAGAGATAAAATGGCGCACGCAGGGAAACGGAGTCGATCCGCTTCGGTGCTTTCTTCAACTCTCTTGTTCGCCATTTTTTTTTCCCAACTTCTTATTGACTCCTTTTCATCCACAAAGTAATAATACAGTTACATTGGCTGCATTACACGTATTCGTCTTTCCTACGGGTCCGTCACTTTGTGTGAGTTTTTCACTCCAAAACATTCGTTATTGACGCCTCCCTTCAATGGGGTGGGTCGGTAACAAAATGACCTCGACTGCGGCAGCGAAGGACGAGGAGGCTATAGCTCAAAACATTTGGTTCTCGGAAAGTAATACGTACATCCTAGAATATATATAATGTTGCCCTTCCATGATGCGCAATCCGTGAAAAAGTTTTGTGCGAACCGTAGATATCTTCACAGGGTGACCAGGCGGGTCACATCTTTGGATCCAACGAAAAAGAAAAATAACCGAGAACGCATGTGAAGCCTCTTCTTGTCATGCCTCCAATCAACAGATCCAATTTGAGTCCTCCAAGGGCGCGCCTTAATTTTCATTTATTTTCTTTAGGCGCGGCTGATTGTCGCGTCTTTTCCGCGGCGACAAAGCGGCGGCACCATAATACCCATGCCTAATTTTTCCCCGCACGAGGAGCACAACGAATACTCTATAATCTAAATATTATCCGCACAAGTGTCTGTAGCTTCATGTTGTTCGATACCGCCCTTCTCAAAGAAAGGACTGACCCCCAAATGCCGTCATGAGGATGGTCCAGCACTATCATTCCATCCCTGGGGGCGGTGGAAACTTGGATGGATCCAGACCCGCTTCTGCTGATAGCTTTTGGAAGCGAGCCATAAGTTGTAGAACTTCAGCGTCGGCCATGTACTTTTGAATGACGTCCTGGTCCTTGGACATGACAGCTTTCATCAATTCCTGTGATACGTGTGAGAGTCAAACATAGAAGTACAGAGAGGCGCGGTCATTGCTCTGAGACTGACCTGCAGACGGGGATTGCTCATAATTTCCATCATCTCTTGACTGCTCGTCAATTTCTGCAAGGCCTCCGGGTCCACCCCCCCAGGGAGGTTGCCTGTTGAATCAAAAAAAAGCAAGCGTCAGGGGGGTAGAGTTTAAGTACCCTTACGGGACGATTAAAAATCACGGTATCGAGGCGATACAAGACAAATATCTCCTTTATTGAATGTTCAAGTATTCTACGCACCATCGCCCGCCTTCGCGGCGTCCCAGTCAAAGTCTGGTTTCTTTCCCTTCCGCGCTTCCTCCGCCTCTCTAGCGTGAGAAAACATGGGACAGGAAATGAGTAAGCCTAGCGGGCATCTCTATTTGACATTTACCATTGATAGTTCCATATCAATCCTTCTCACTAGGGTGCACACGTGTACTTCCGTCAATTTTCACGCATCGTTCCCAACGCCGCCTCATTCGCACGACGCCTACCCCTCCGTCCCTCCGCCACACCAGAATTCCTCCAATCCTACCGCTGTTCATTAAAAGTGTCCAATATTTCAGGTCGTGCTTTCCCTTCAATTCGGGCCTTGAGCAGGAGAGCCTCCAGCTCAGCTCTGTCGACAACGCCTGCGGAAGTAACGCCCCTCAAATCCAGCTCGGCTTTAATTTCGCTCACTTTCATCTTGCCCGGCACGACTTCCTCGTCGTCTTCATCGGACGATCCATCCATGGCAGTGTCCGCTGCCGCGTACAGAGGCGAGAGGATGAAGGGGCTCCGGGGGATGCCGTACCCGAGAGTGGTCGCCAGGGGGGGACTAGGGAGTTGGGCATCTTTTTCGAGAAGAGAGAGCAATTATACCAATCGTTAGGAAATAAAATGTAAGATCACCGAAAGCACAATATTGCGGCGGTATGATTCGAACGGCAATCACTTTATTGCCCCCGTGACTTCTGACAAACCTGAGGCAGGTCCCAATGATACTGGGAGCAGAAATGCTGCGACGCCCTTTCCAGTTGCACCGAGCAAGCCAATGAGCAAGAGGATGTGATATTTGGCCATTTATACCCTTGTGCTTACGATTATAGGCGCTGATCGTTTTAAATTGTCCAGAAGTAGAGGCAGTTTGCAGTAGGGCAACTTCGTTAGGCAGTGGCGGGAGGTCGAGGTCTGCTGACTCCAAGGCCTTTTCTACCCTCTCAAAAGGATTCTCCCTTTATGATGAGATATATGTTTCACGTGCCTGCCAATGCAATTGTCGATAATATGTGTGCAGGCCGGGAGTTAGAGGAAAAAATGTACGGACAAAAGGCCACTCGCTAGGATGAGAGCGACACCCTGACGGCCCCTGATACTCCCTCATTCTGATGCCTGCTCATATGCCCTCCGTCCTATTTGCCTACAGTTATCACTCTGATGCTTTATCGTATTCCTTGCCATGCACCATTTACTTCGATACAGCCAACGCTCCTGTAATGGAAGCAGCTCTTGAGCCTTCAATACCCCCTTCAAACTTGCCCTCCCATTCCTCAGCTCCATCGTCGGATGACCCTCTTTTATCCGTCTTTCGAAGTCATTTGGAGAAAAATGTTCCCGTCCCTATAGCAGGGGTGCAGACTCTCCTCCATGTGATGAGTAGCAGTCGTGCGGTCACAATAATGGGAATTCAAAATGATCTCAAAGCAGCGACGAGCGAGTTAATTGAATATGAACGGAGGATAAGTGGTGGTCGGGCCTCCATTTCCTTCCGTGCCTGCGTCGAGCTTTTTTTCCGGTATGCAACACGCAAGAACGACGATGTCCCTGATTTTGAGACGCTGAACAAACTTTTCATCGCACGTGGACATCATTTTGTGGCGAATGCTTTGAAGAGCCGGCTTGGGATTGCCGAGCTCGGGCATAGCTTCGTGCAAGATGGCATGATGATCCTCACCCACGGACGCTCCGAAGTCGTCACCGGCGTCCTCATCCGTGCTGCACAAAGCAACAAAAATTTCACGGTGATGGTGACGGAAGGACGTCCGGAAGGGTCAGGTTTCAAAGCCGCCGAGCGTTTGACAGAAGCCGGGATCCCCGTCACGGTGATATTGGACTCGGCCGCCGCATACTTCATGGAGCGCGTCGACATAGTCTTGCTCGGAGCAGAGGGCGTGGTTGAAAGCGGAGGGATCGTGAACAAAATTGGGACGTGTCAATTGGCCATGGTGGCGAAGTTGTACAACAAGCCTTTGTATGTGGCGGCTGAATCATACAAGTTTGCTCGCTTGTACCCGCTGACACAGGCCGACTTGGAGGACAATGTAGACAACGACGTAGAGAAACCACTGTTTCCACCTTTACTTACCGACATAGAGGGTGGGACGGCAACGGGGAAGGTGGAGGAGGGGGAAGGGCGGCATAGACAGGAGAGGGGAAGCTCGGGGAACCTATTAGGTAAGAACACCATTTTCGACAGCGGGCCCGGCGTTGCCGCCATGACGACGAAGAACCCCAGCTGCGACTATACGCCTGCCCAGTACATCAGCCTTCTGTTTACAGATCTGGGAATTTTGACGCCGGCTGCCGTTTCGGACGAGCTGATCAAGCTTTATCAATGACAAGGCTCCCACGGGGACAAAAGAAAGCAACTAGCAATCGATATCAAGTCTCTTGTCTCTCAATATATATATATTTTTTCTTCAGATCCTCGCCGAAAAAAACAATGTTTCAGTTTTGAATCGGACGGGGGCATTCTCAGGTTGTCCTTCAATCCGATCATCGTGTGGCGACACAGGGCTCCACCCTCAACCACACAAATACCCTAAAATATTCACTCTACTCACTTACCCACAAGGCGGGCGCTCCTGTGGACCTAAACCAGGCCTGCCTGTCCTCTCGAATAGTCAGCCCTCCCACGCTTGTCCTCTGCTTCCCTCCTTGTCTCTCCCTCAGGGCCATTTTGTGAACCCCCACACCTTGATGGCAATCTCCAGCCCCGTTCCCACCTGCCACGCGAACAAAGCCAGGTTCAATGCGTTCAAGCCGATGTGCAGCGAGCGGGCAGTCTCGTTGCCTTTCTGCATCGCCGGCACCATGGAGGCCGCCACCGCCCACAAGACTGTTATTCCTGCTCCTGCGTACAGGTGGGGTCCGGGAAACAGCTTCCCGGAGCGGAAAAAGGTATTGAAGCCGCCCAGAATGGAGGTGAAGACTCCCAGCCCTAGGAGCGTGGAGGCCGTGTTGTAGTGCCGGTCTCGGAAATCGCCTGCAAGCAAAGTCTTGCGCTTCTCGCTCAATGCGGCCATCTGCGTGTCCAGAACGGCCACGCCGGGCGAACGCAGCAGGTTCAGGTCTGCTTTCA
Organism: Microchloropsis gaditana; assembly: GCF_000240725.1. Classification (NCBI taxonomy): domain Eukaryota; class Eustigmatophyceae; order Eustigmatales; family Monodopsidaceae; genus Microchloropsis; species Microchloropsis gaditana. Next base: position 33,205 of record NW_005803763.1, read on the forward strand.
ATTGCTTCGCTTCCTCATCGCCTTCTCCCATGTTCTTCAAGGCACTCTCCACCGAGGCGATCTGTTTCGAGACCGGCAAGGTCACCTTGCTCCCGTCCGAAAGTTTGGGCAGCGAGTCTTTTAACGCGCTCATCTCCCCCGCCAACGTACGGATGGTTCGGAACTGCCAGCCCAAGTACCCCGTGTAGGCGGTGGTCAAAAACAAAGCCCCCATGACAATCGGGTGCACGAAGGCGAAGCTCCGTCCTTCCAGGATACCGTACTCCCCCCCCTTGGCCATAGCGTCCGAAGCTCCCAGGACTAGTGGGGCTACAAATGCCACCCCCTGCGCAATGGTTTTCAGATCCAGTGCTTCCGGACTTCCAGGCAAACCAGGAATAGTCGGCGCAAAAGATTCTTTGGTGTCAAACACGTGGTAAGGCTTTTGTGCGTGCACGCGCGACAAGGAAGGGAGTCGGGCTGGAGAAATGATATAAAAAAAGGAGGAGTGAACACAGGTGAGACCGGCAGGTACTCAATCACGCTGCACGACAAGTGCTTTGTGCCATGTCACGCATACGGACAGTTATCATGAGGGAAAGGCCCCGATGATAAGATAAGAGGAGAGTCCTCAAGAGAGACTTGCACAATGAGGCATACAAGCCTGCACCGAGAGGTACCCACCTTTCACGCCAGCTCCGATGAAGGCATCAACACGTTGAAGAGAGAAGCATGCGGTAGTGACCACGGTCACCGCCGCCATCGCATAGGTTCCTCGCATGGTGAATTTTTCCTTGTGCCCTAAGGGAAGTCAAGTACGTGTGTAAGACGGCGGAGGAGACTAGCCTGGTATTGCCCCAATTGGTTTTTTAGTGCAGGTGTTACAACACACCAATGAATAAGAAAGCGTATCAAGAATACCCATACTATGCTTCTTTCGAGACATCACGGCGAATGCGAAAGGTGCGGTCTCCGAGAGTCCGTCGTGGCAAACATGATTCAGCATCCATAACCCAAATAGCTTTGAAGCGATTGTCTCTCCGGCGACTTCGCTGGCTACACGATGAAAGCCGCACAAAAATGGACAAGGCAGCGACGGTGCGGACTTCCACGCAACGAATTCCCGTTCCATGTCAGAATTCCACTCCACTCCCTGACCAAATGGGCACGGATTAAAATTTTCTTCTGGGCAATTTCCTGCCTTTGACCTCCTCCCTGCTTACCCCCCGATACCACTCAGGTTACCACCCTACCCATTCCCATCAGCCTCTTGAAAACTGCACACTTGGCAGTGAGGACGGGGGAATGGAGGAGGATGACCTGGTGGTGGACCTTTATGGACGATGGGAATGCCAAGTGTGTACATTGATCAATGACGGGGGAGATGATGGCGTTGCAACGTGCTGCCGGGCCTGTGAAACTCCGCGGCTCCTTAATGCCCCATGGACATGCCGATATTGCACCCTAATCAACCAGTCCGCGCTCAAACGATGTGATGCATGCGGTAAAAAAAGAAAAAGGAGAAGGCTAGTGGAAGGGGAAGGCGCAGGGCACGGGCAGGACACCGCGCCTACTGGAATCAAGCTGCATGCCCTTGGTCGTGAGAAGCCAAGTCTCCCTGCTACAGCGGCCACTTCCACGTTTCTTCCTTCCCACACCGGCTCTACGTATGCGGGCTGTGCGACTGGTGAGGGAGAAGACGAGGATGACGACGAGGATTTAAGAACACAGGAGGCGTTTGCACGCTCCCTCTTCGACGAGTTCGTGCTACCCATCCAACGGAAAGCCAGGTCTCCCTTAAAATGCTTATGCTGCGGCAAAATCCATTCTACACGACGGATCATGACAATGCATTTCGTGAAAATGCATTTAGGAGTGTTTAATGGGGCGTTCGATCTTGAGAATGACAAGGCGCTCCGGGCCCTACGGACACAAGCTGACGAAGCAATGGCTCATGCGCTGCAACGGGGGGAGAACGGGCTCCCAGGTGAGAATGAAGAGAGAATCACGGCGGAGATGAGGCACGAAGAATCTACGAATCAGGCATCACCTGCACGTCTTCCAGGGGGAAGACGGGAAAAGGAGGAGCGCACGCACATGCGGAAGCAGCGTTTGCGGATGACCTTTTTGGAGGAGGAGGAGGAGGGCGAGAAGGACGAGAGCGAGGAGGAGGAGAGCGAGGAGGAGGAGAGCGACGCGAGCAGCGATGCGATGGGAGATGGAAGCTGGGATGGCGTGCCCGTGGTAGGGCCGACGACCCGGGCGGGCACCACCCTTGTCTATCAACCACGGCCTCCCTCGTCTTACTCGATGGGCCCAGGGGAGGACAGTGAGAGGGAGGGAGGGAGAGCAGGAGGACCTATGCGTCCGGTGCGGGAGTCAGAGCGGGAGATGGAGGAGAGGAAGCGGAAGCGGTTGACGCTGTTGATGGAACGGACGCGGGAAATTCGGAGCCGATTGGAGCAGGGCATCGCCTCCTTACGGGCGGCGGCGGGAGGAAAGGACAGAGGAGGAGGAAAGGAAGGAGGGAAAGGGAATGGGGAGGCTGAGGAGGGGCAGCGGTCTCGGGCGTCGCTCCTGTGCGGGAGGACTCTGAGAGGCCACCAGGAGCAGGGGCTCTCTTGGCTGCTGTCTCTGCACCGGAACGGGTTGAACGGGATCTTGGCCGACGAAATGGTAGGTTAAGACTGGAATGGCTGGGCAAAAAGAGAGGAGCGGCGCAGGGTTCGCGCAGTCGTTTAGGTACGATACGATTCTTTGTCAAGCCATCATCTTCTTCCTTCCCTCCCTCCCTTCTTCCTTCCCTCCTTCCCTCCCTCCCTTTTTCCTTCCCTCCTTCCCTCCATCGATGCGCAGGGACTGGGGAAAACTCTCCAAGTCATCGCCCTCCTCCTCCACCTCCACCGTTCTGACCCTACGCCGGCGCCGCATCTGATCGTCCTCCCCCTCTCCGTCCTCGATAGCTGGGAGCAGGAGCTGCGAGCGGTCGCCCCCCAGGCCTGTATTCACGTGCATCGAGGCGAACAAAACGCGCGAAAATTGGCCTTCCGCCGGGCTATTCATGCCCGGGCTGCTCATTTCCGCTGTGCGTCTCGCCCCTGTAAAGTACCCGGGAGAGCGGAGAGCACCCCGGGGGAGCCTGCTTCTCCTTTCCCGCCCCCTCTCCCCCTCCTTCTCGTCCTCACCACCTACGACATCCTCCTTCGCGACTTTGCCCTGCTCCGTCTGGGACCCCGCGCTCCGCTCCCTTCCTGGCATTACCTCATAGTCGATGAAGGCCACCGGCTCAAAAATGCGCGAAGCAAATTGCTGCACCAGCTGGCCCGCCTGCCCACCGCCCGACGCTTGCTCGTCACGGGCACGCCGTTACAGAATGACCTGAAAGAACTCTTCACCCTCCTGGCCTTCATTCAACCCACCGTGTTCCACCACGCCTCAAGCCTGCAAGAATGGTTCGAGAGGGCGTGCGATACAGAGGGAGGGGGCGCTTCGGCCCTCGATAGCGGCCTCCCCCGCCAGCCTCACACCGACACATCCCACGGAGGCACGCCAGGGGGGGTCACTGACGCAGGAAGAGCGATGCGGGAGAAGGAGCTCCGACAGGTGGTGCTGAGCAAGGAGGAGGAGAGTCTGGTCCTCTGCCAGCTGCACAGCGTCCTCCGCCCCTTCCTTCTCCGGCGCACCAAGTCTCAAGTCCTGTCTCACCTTCCCCGGAAACAAGAGCGGCTTCTCGCTTGCCCCCTCTCCGCCTGGCAACGTCGGCTCTACCGCCTATTGGAAGATCTGTCCCGTGCCCCTCCCCCCGCCCCCACCTACCTCCTTCCCCCGTCCTCCGCCCCTCGTCTCACCACCTCCAACCTCCTCAACCAGCTCCGCAAGGTCTGTAACCACCCCTTCCTTCTCCTCGACTCCCAGAACCTCGGCCGCTTTCTCCCCTCCTCGTCCCCCTCCCTCTTCCCTCTCGCCACCACCTCCCCTTTCTTCCTCTCCTCCTCTGGGAAGCTCCTTGTCCTCGCCCGCCTCCTGCGACGGCTCCAGGACCTGGGTCGTCGACCCCTGATATTCTCCCAGTTCACAACATCCCTCGACCTGATCGAGGACTTCTTTATCCATCGGGGGATGCCCTATTGCCGTCTCGACGGTCGGACGCCAGCTGACGCCCGTGCGGAGATAATCGCCGAATTCAACAGCGGAAGTCGGGCCTCGTTCATGGCCTTTTTGATTACCACCCGGGCGGGTGGGGTCGGTCTCAACCTCCAGGCAGGCGCCGACACGGTGATTATCTTCGACAGTGATTGGAACCCGCAGAGCGACGCGCAAGCCATGGCGCGGTGCCACCGGATCGGCCAGACCGAGGAGGTGCTTGTGCTCAGGCTCGTGTCGGTGGGGAAGGGAGGAGGAGGGAAAACGGTGGAGGAAGATTTGCTGGAGGTAGCGCGGGCCAAGATGAAGAAGGAGGCGACCGTGATTGGGCGGGGGAGGTTCACGTGGAATGCTGACGGGGAGGGAGGAAGGGGTGGAGGTGAAGAGGAGGGGCGAGATGCAAGATGCCTTGGCCAGAAGACGGAAGGGAGCGGAAAGGGGTCTGGAAGAAGAGAAGGAGCCCAGGCGTCGACCGACGGGGAAAGTAAGGATGTGAGCGAAGGGGAGAGGCATAGGGGAAAAAGCCTTGCGAAAGAGGTAGAGAAGCTCGTGTTTCCGTCACACCTGCTGAGCAGGCAGGCGCTGGACGTGGCGTGCGCGCGAAACGAGCACGAGCTGGAACGATTGCAAGCGATCGATGGAGAGGAGTATGATAGATTGATGGAGGAAAGGGACATACCCGAGTGGTGGGAGTGGCTGGAAGGGGAAATGAGGAAAGGAGGGGAAGAGGAAGCACGTACAGTGGAAGGGAAGACGAAGCGGCAGAGGACTGGGCGGTACGCCACGCTGGATGAATCAGCGATGTTCAAACAACAGGTGAAGGAGATGAGGGAGGCAATGGAAGAGGAGACATCGAAGGGGCAGGAGGGAGAAACAGGCGGAAGGAAGGAGAAGGCAGGTGCAGGGCGGAGGCCTGACAGCCAAACGAGGCGGGTAGAGTCTCAAGACAAAAGAAGCACGGCCTCACGCACCCAAAATACAGTAGGGAGACAACAAATGTGGGAGGCAGCTGCAAGACGTGCGGCCCCTGATGAGAATAAAAGCCGATTGAAAAGGGTGAGCGGCAGAATGATTACGGAGGAGGAGGAAGAGACAGAGGAAATAGACGATGACGATAATGGGAATGCCGGTGAAGAGGTAGACGCAGATGAAAGACAACAAGAAAAAGAGGATGAAGATAAACTTGAAAGGGCTGAGGAAAAAGAAGAAGAAGAAAAAGAAGAAGAAGAAGTAGAAGAAGAAGTAGTAGAAGAAGAAGAAGAAGAAGAAGAAGAAGAAGAAGAAGAAGAAGAAAATTATGACGATGATGAGATATCGGATGACGAGGCTCACAGAATGGATGACAAAGACGACGACAGCTGGGATGAATGGGATCTTGAAATGTCCGAAAATGAGAAGGACTAATTGGATCAAAAATACAGAGATAGAGTTCCAAAGGGAAATGAGGCTTCACCGCACTTGCAAATAATTAAAAAGCACGTACAAATAAAAAACAGGAATCGTAGAAAAATCCCTACATTTTGGTCCCCAGATGTTGATCATGACTATAAATTCATACATTTTTTTTTGATTGGTACACTTGCTTTGGTTGACATGTCCAGTCTTGGGTATTTTACACGAGAACTCGTTCATCTTATCCTTATTTGGTCCCCCATTGCATGGCATTCTGCCCTGTGAACGCCGCATCCCGTTGTGCCTGTTCTCTTCGTTCCGTCTGCTCCTTCAATCGCTCGCCTCCACCCCCTTGCTTAAAATTGTTTCTCCGGGCCTCTGCAGCCTCTGCGCGGCGTGCCCGGAGTGCTTCCTTCTCGTGTGCACTTAGGACGTATGGGATAGCGCCATGGTCTCCATGTGTGTCACCGGCAGACGCAGTCGTGCCACCGCGTGCACAACAACAAAGGGCTCCCATCCTATTTGATATAATAGGAGCATGTACGAATGTGTTGGGTTTTTCTTCGGCTAGTAAACGGATATCACAGAGACCGCGATCTACAGGATTGCAAGCTGACTCCAGTTTATTGGTTTATAACTTTAAACGCCAGCACAAGAACCCTATTCCAGCCTAAAAGTCAAATAAGGCTCTTATATAAGCTGGGGGTGTACGTCCAAGGCCTGCCTGGCATACTTTCCAGGTGCTGGGTCGTATTAAATTAGGCATGACCGTTGCAATGACTGACGAACATGCCAACGCCTCTGCTTCAACCTGCGAAAGATTCGCTCTCTATGCAGCTCCGTAAACCAATAAGGACCCAGCAAAAGTCATTGTGGCTCTCCTCAGGACGGTATTGTCTGGAATGAATAGCTCATTTTCATTTGAGTGCCAGAAGGCTAGCCCATACTGGGGATTTGATGGAGCAGTAATGCACGATACTTACTCCATTCTGACCTCCATGCTTCACTTGCCAGGCATCGAACAGGCCCGGAGCCGTAGCGTACCCTACTTTGTGGCCTTCTCGCTTCCCAGCAACGTATGGAGGAGCATGATTTCTTTGACAAACTGCATCAGTCGAATTTGCCCGTGCCTGAATTTTCGAGACTGGGAACGCCGTGGGTACGAGACGATATCCAGCGGTACTTATTTATCTTCAGTACCTGTATCGACAAATGACACTGTGGTCCCGCTTCAAAGAATTAAAAAAGGTGGTGGCGCGGCTCTCACTACGTCAAGCTCTGACTTGGCGGCCGTACCAGTGCATCCTGCTATTGCGTTGCCAAGATATGTCATGGACGAGGAGGTGGAGGTACGTGCTGGTGTCTTATGGCACAATTCTCGATTTTTCATGCTTCATCAGCTCATCTCGATGGTTCAATCTATGATCCATGTAATGCAGTACAATTTGTTTTGGGTACTTCTCTTAGTTTTATGTTTCCGAAAATCCTCACGTTGTCGTCATCATTGCCTTTCTCCTAGCGGTGCTTCGCATGCGCGGTTCCCTTTGATTTCGCGCAGAGACGTCATCACTGTCGGCGTTGCCGCAACATTTTCTGTGCGGCTTGTACGTCCCGAGAGCGCCCCGTCCTGCTCTACAGGCTGTCCGATCCTGTCCGCGTGTGTCTTCGCTGCGGAAACGAAGTAGGAAAGGAGAATGAATTTGTGGACCGGCATTTAAAGGGCTTGACGGAAGGGTTGGAAGTGACGGTGACACGGGGTGTCAGCGCCGTGCTTGGCCGACGACAGCCAGTCTCCCTCATTCTCTCTGCGGATCTGAAGACACTCCAAGTCGTCGATCTTCCTTCGCTTCCCGCCTACCACGACGCCTCCCGCCCTCATTCTTCGCACGACTGCCCACGCGTCCTTATGCACTTCCCTCTGGTGGACATTGGTGGGGTCTCGGAGGTTGGCTCCCTCTCCTTCCTTATCTTAACCAGCACGGGCGTTCGACGCAAATTTGAAACGAGCGGACCGGGGCAACGGCAGGCATGGGTGGCGGCGATACGGGAAGCGGCGCGGCTTCTCCCTTCGATGGCAGGGTTGCGAAAGAGAATCGAGGAGGAACGGATCCAACGTGCGACGCAAGAGAGGATGGCGATGGCGGAGCGACAGGAAAAGGATGCGTTGCTAGCGAAGAAAAGGGAGAAGGCGGCCCTCCGGCATGCCATCGCAGACAAGTACGGTCTGGCAAGAAGATGAATCACAGGCTTCCAAGTCTCCCGTGTGCCGAGGGATCTGGACAGAAAAAAAGCAACTTGTGGGCTGCTACAGCGGTGTAAAGTGAAGGGTCGATGTGAGACAAATGGGGACCGTATGTGCAGCCGTGTAATGATGGATGGGGTGACAGAGTGAGGACGTGGGGGGGTCAGGGGGCAGGGAAGGGCGCGGCAAACGAGGTGGGATGAGATGCTTGTCGTGTCCCCAAAGTATGTACAAACGACCGAACCTTAAAGAAAGTGCTAAAATTAGACTGGAACCGTATTCGTGTTTGAGAAATGGGCTCGCGAGATGCTCCTTGAGTGCTTCTCCCCCTGTTTCGGGAGGCTGGTGGCGGCCCATTTAATTCTCCACTTCTCTGCCTTCCCCTTTGCCTCTACTTTGCCCTAGTAACGTCGATCCCGCGCTACTTTCTTTCCACTCAATAATCATCACCACCGTACTTCCCCTTCCCTTGAACATCCGATGTCTTTCTGCCTTCCTGTGGCCTGCCGTTTGCTCTGAGTTTCTTCTTTCTCTCAAGCCGCAAAGCCATCCGCCCAGCCCGTGTCCTTCTCTTCCCATGGCCACATGCATGCAAGCCGGACAACTAACTTTCCCCTTGACCCCTCTCCACCCCTTCTCCTCCATGCCCTTAACGGTTTCTCACAGCCAGATTCTCTGTCGAGCTTTCCTCGCGCCCAACATTCCCCCTTCGCGCCCCAGGCGTCCCCCGCAGGTGAGCTCATCACCTGGCTCGCCTGTGTCTGCCAGCCATCCCCCCTGTCCCTCTCCCCCGCCCTCTTGCCGTCGTCAATCTTTTCCTCTACAGCTCCACCCGGCCCCGCCCCGCCCCTGCCTTGCCCATGGGGAGCCCCGCCGCGCCCCCCATCTTGGCCATCTCACTCTCGAGGTCCTTCATGAAGACCTCCAGTTTCGCAGGGTCCTTCTGCAGCTCCTCCTGAATCGATGGTAAATAAAAGTCGGAACCGGTGCAGGTGTCTGCTGACTACGAAAAAAGGACCCGAAAAGGTGGGGAGGAAGGGAGGGAAGGAGGGAGGGGAAGAGGGAGGGAGGGAGAGCTTACGGTCAAGGCTTGGGCCTGTTGCATGGCCTCCGCAAACATCGGAGATTCTGCCATCTTCTTCATCTCGCGCTGGAAGTCCGGATCCGCCATCTGAAGAAGATCGAGATGATAAGGGAAAGAACGGACATCAGCACGGGAAAGGCCTCTGCGCAAGGAGCGACGAGAGTCAAGGGCAGCTTAGGGGGAGGAGGGAGATGGAAAGGGCGAGAAGGTGGGGTGAAAGAAAAGCGGCGGAGAGAAAATGCCCGTCCACAAAATTACCAGGGACTCCACCTCCTTGACGACCGCCGGGTCCTTGAGCATGTCCATGGCCTGCATGAGTCCTGAGGGGTCTTGGACCGAGGCGGCCAGGGTCTCCAGTCCCGTGCGTGCCGACTCCGTGCCATCCTCCGCATTGCCTTGCATGGCCGCCAGCATTTTGGATTGGAAGGCCTCCAGGGCCTTGGGGTCATTGGCCAGCTTTTCCGCCATTTTTAACGACTCCTTGACAGCGTCGCTGTTCATGTATCTGGGAGGGGGAAGTGAGAGGAGCAGATTAGCTCGAAGACGATACGTAAGACGCAGAGATGATTGAGGGAAACAGAAAGATTTGCAACACCCGTGTATTACTCGTCAATCCATTTTCGGTTCTTTCAGAGAACGACTATTCAAAAGTTCCGAGGAATAAACAAAATCACCACTTACTCGGCCATGTAAGCTTGGAATTCTGGGTCCTCCAATAGCGCCTCTACCTCACGCATGATCTCTGGATCTTTTTGCATGTTCATGAGCTCCTGCATGCCGCTGGGATTGGCAACTAAATGGGATGGAGAGAGAGATTAAGCTAGGTCAAGACTCGACGGCCTCGAATCCTTGGGGTTGATCGTCTGGTAGTATAAAACAGCATTTCCAAAAAGGCAGAATGGTTTATGAAGGGGATCGAGGTCATATATATATGATACTTAGCACAGAAAATATGCACGAGTCATATCAAGAGGTCTTGCATCAATAACTCAATCATCCCCCACCCTATGGATCGATCTATTGCATCACTTACAAAGGTCTTGGAAGGCTTCAAGTCCCATATTCGCGCTTTCAATGCCTGTAAACGCTTTTCCTTCATGTTGTTGCTCCTGTTGCTTCTTTTTTTTGGCCAGTTTACTGAAAAGGGCGTCCGCAGAGGAAGAGACAAGGACGAGGACGAGGACCCCCAAGAGCAAAGCCACGGGCCTCAGAAAGGATGCTGGGCGACTCATGATGCGTTTTTATTTGCCTAAGAGGGCACAAATAACAAAAGGGCACGAATAAGACACTTAAGACTTTCGTACGTCAACTTCTTCCCGCGGGCGTCGTGTTTCAGCTCATAAAGTGGCCTGACAAGTGCCTGCAGCTCGAGCAACAGCACCAGCGGCCCGGGTTCAAGGATACTACGTCCCTGCCTCTTCTTTGAGGCCATAACCATGACCAATACTGCCAAAGTTGCCGGACACGCCATTGATGACACGTCCTAGGAGGTTCATGCTACCCTGCGACCACCCTTCCAAGCCTCCAGGGCCTGCCGTGGCATGGTTTGACGCCTCGCAGAGTTTCGGGCACTGCTCCCGTGTAGGTTGACGGTGGGAGGCGGGAAAGTCGTATATCATTTGCTTCGCCAAGCCTTCTTTCTAGGCGATAATTTCACTTCCAGCTTGGCTCCTGCCTTGCGTGTGCATTCCCCCAAGGTGTGCGTCCTGTTCTAAGGCTCGGAGGAGGTCTTAAGTGTGGCGTCTGATAATGTGGCGTAGACGAGTGTCACCAAAAGAGTAAGGAAATGGATGGTAATCTCTCTCTCCCCCCCCCTCCTAGGGTACAGAAATCGGAAGGACGCACACCAGCTTTCTTGCCTACACCTACCACCAGCACGATGAAAATAACAACACCACAGATTACATGGCATGGAGGCGAGGCTGGTAAGAATGATCCAGTGTTGAGTGCGGATGTACATCCCTGCGGTGTTCTGGCCACGGGGGGGGCAGACGCGGAGGTGCGGGTAAGTCGATTTGGGCGATCGATAGGGGAGGCCGGTAAAGAAAGAGAAGATGGCAAATATGTAGAGTGCAAGTGCATCTGTCATACATTCGTCGGCCGCAAATGCTCTGTATCATGCTTTACGAGCCTGAGAGGGCGGGGAAGGCGGCACTTTCTTCCCTCCTTGGTCGCCATGAGAGGCTGAGGCAGTCTTCTCTCTGAAAGTGATTGGTTACCTCTTCGACTCCCCGCGATGACCGCTGTGCCCTATCTATGCAGCATGAAACTTGATCATGATTTCCTCCCTTTCTTTCTCCACCCCGCATTTTCAGCTTTGGCTTCTCCACCTGGACGAGAACGAGGAGAGCAAATTTCAAGACTACCTCTACAATTTCGAAAACCACCAACGCTCCGTCAACAGCGTGCGCTTCTCGCCGGATGGACGCGCGCTCGCGACTGCAAGTGACGGGGGCGTGATCTTCGTCTACCTCCTTCCCCCCGGGCGCCCCACCCGCTTTTGGCGACGGCCCATGTGCCAGCGGATGGTCCTCTGCCGCCTGGTTCGGACCACGCAGTCCGACATCTACGACCTAGCCTGGTCCCCGTCCTCCCGGGAGCTCTGCAGCGTCTCGGTGGACAGCAAGGTGGCGGTGTGGGACGTGACGGGCGAGAAGAGCCCCTTGCTTTCCACCTTCACCAGTCACAGCAACTATGTCCAGGGCGCCTGCTGGGACCCGGCGGACGAATTTTTGGTCTCTCAGAGCAACGATCGGAGCTGCAGGGTGTACGTGAGGAAGGAGTTGAGGGGAGGGAAGAAGAAGCGG
>NW_005803762.1:0-44782 GCF_000240725.1 Microchloropsis gaditana
AAGACCGCGTCTGGGCGACGTCCGTGTGGCAGCAACGCCGCATGCTCCGTGCCAGTGAGGCGGACAACTAAAATGCCTTATTTGGGGAGCCTTGCTTGGTACAACCTGTAATTAGTCGACAAAGATTTTATTATAAAGGAAAAATCCAACAATTGCAGCGCACCTTTACGATGTCCCGCTGCCAGTACTACATGGAAATGTGTCCGGTTTCACGGGAGTGACTCAGAAAATGCACGTGTGATCCTGCTTTGCGCCCTTAAGTTGATGATTAGCGAAGGAAGAGACTCTTGTGAGGCAGAGGATTGAGTTCTTCAATCTCGCCCGGATCTTTTACTCCTTGTCACTTCATTCGGCGTCGCAAGCCCTTATCAAAGAGGAAAAGAGAAATGAAAAAGAAGACGCCCACTCAGTAGCAAACTCTCTTCGATTGACAAAGAACTTAGACGGAAATGGACAATTATACAGCGAAAGAAGAAAAAAAAATACGGCAAGCATAAACAAGGGCGTAACCCACGCATATCTGCGCTGGGGATCGGACAGGTCATCTACCTGTTGTCAATTGTAGTGCTTTACGTCTGGATTTTGGATCGTTGTACAACCACATGAGGAGCTGCATGCGGCAAACCCCTCAATTACTTTCATGCTTTCGGTGATCCAGCGTGAGGCTTGTAAACTTGTAAGCCCTACTTCGGCTTCTTGGGCGAGATGTTCATTAAACCTCCACCGCGATGTATATGTATACTTTAATCCTGCCTCAAGTATTGTTGCCGCCCAGAGGATATATACCATCAATATCACTCCCTTTGAAGTGTACTTCCTCGACGAGCATCTGCAATGCACCCGGACCGCCTTTCTGCCTTACACTTAATCGTTTGCCGCTCTTTCCTACGATAGCGCCGGTTCTAAACCATTTAGTTTGTGTCGCTTTTTATTTACGTCGTGTTGAAGGCGCGCGAGCCCCTCTCGCTCCTCTTCCACTGACCGACTCAATGCCTTTAATTCCGTCTCCTTCCGTGCTCTCGTCTCCTCTTCCTGGCGAATTTTCTCGCGCGTTCTTTCCAGAGTACCTGCAGTACATAGTTCAACGAGAAGCTGTAAATGATTCAAATACTTCGAGGATGGTAAAACTTCCTTCGAACGTGCACTCGCCTGTTAGCTTTTTGAGGGCTTCCTCCATCTCCTCCACTTCTGCCGATGCACTTTCCCCGGAGATGTAGGGCAGCAGCTGGCTTTCCTGGTACGAATTTATCAATCCGTTTCCATCCATCTCGTTCTCGTTGAGTAATGGCTCCTTCGATTTGCTCTTCGTAAAGCACAGGTAAGCCTGGTCGCCTATGAGAGTTTTACAAAGCATGCGGGCACGTTTGTGCGCGAATTCAGCATGGCTTTTAAACTGCTTTTCTAACTCTTGCATCTCTTGGCGGTGTTGTTCTATGCTGCGCTCATTTTCCTTGTTGGTCACCTGTATATTCAACCCGCAGATACTTTAAAAGCATTTTCTACTAATGCGAGCGGAGAGGAAGATGAAACGACAGGACACCAAGGAAACATAAGAGAATATAGCACGCGAGAATTTGGGTGCCTCGAAGGCAACATAGAAAAATGAAATGGTATATATATATATATATATATATACATACATACATATAGGTGGACTGTTGCTCAATATTTTTTTAAAAAATATCCACTTACATCCACGATGTTGGCAACATGAAGCATGTCGCCGCTCTTTGCTTTATTCTTCCGCGCCTGATCCGCATTATCAGTCAGGAGGCGGTCGTAGGTCTAAAAGTGTGGAAGGTGCAGGGATTTCAAGAGGGAGAAATATCTCACATTGAAACCAAGAACATACCACTTTTGCTGTGTTTAACTTGGTTGATGCATTGCGGATCTCGACTCTCAAAATTTCCATATCTCGTTCTGTCATGGGATTGAAAAAGAGATTTTGTTGACTATCATCACCGAAGAGGGACTCTGACTGATTCGCACCTTTGCTTTCTGTATTCGCCCTCTCGCTTTTCATCCGTTGTTCAGCCTCCATACGAGCTATGTCATTGTTCTGCTGCGCGCGGATTACGTCGATGAACGTGACGTGCTGGGGCGCTGCTCGGCTCATATGTGATGCTTGCTGCCTACAATGTTATGTCGGCCAGAACAGGCAAGGGAATAGAAAGATGCGAACTAGCGAGCAAGTGTCCAGCACACCCAATGTTAGCTAGTTAGGGTTAACTAGTTATCGAGCGGATGGGACGTGGCCAGAAGAGGCATGTGCGAGGAGGGAGGCTCGGGGGGATAGGAGGGGGGTAGAGGGGGAGGGGAGGTTCGGAGACTAGCAGCCAACGAGGGCGGGCAGCGAGCTGGGCCCCAGGCGAGCCGGCGGCGGGGAGATGGGGATCAATCGACGCCTGCCGCACGTCGAGGTAGCGAGAACGAGCCCAAGTGAAGGGTGCCCGATGGGGTGTATCGCGAAGGAAGCGAAGTTTGTTTTCCTTGGGGCTTCAGTGCATGTAAGAGTCTACGTTGTGGACCATGAAAGGGGCCTCTCGAATTGAATGCCGACTAGCACGGATGGAGGACGTACATACCCTTGACATTGTCCACCGTTTTCCCTTTCATATTCGGGAAAATTTTGTCTGAAAAGTTGTAAAGGCGTTTACAACATCTTACTTGAAGTCTCTAGGGGTCGAACGGATGTATCTATCTATTTTTGTTACAGTGCAAGTCAGGAGCCTACGTGCACGCGCATTTTTTAGGAAATCGCGTACCATACACAAGCTAGCGCACGACGACGACCAATAACATGCATCCAACTAGTGAACTTCCTGGTAACATAAAAACATAAACTGATGAAAGTCTTATAATTCCTCTCGTCTGGTCATTATAGTGCAGTAGTCATGTTGGGCCGCCTATCGTTCCTTGCGATAGCGTCTACAATATTGATGCTGGCCGTGCAGATAACTGGATTCGTGGGTCTACTACCAGGGGCATGCAAGAGAGCGGCCGATATTCAGAATTCAATGTATCAATGGCCATTTGTCAGAACGGGCACTGAAGGACCAACACGGAGGGTGAGCTTTGACGGGCACAAGCGCAGGTACAAGGTTGTACCACTTTTGCAATGCGGCATCCTCAACATCACTTTTAATATTCTAACACACGCAGGAAGACAGAACTTTTTGGTCTTCATTAGCATTGTGTGCGAAGAAGAATAAGGAATCTGATGTAATCGAGGTGCGTACTTGAGGAAGGAAAAAAACATTCATGCCAAATCCTTGACTAGTCACCAATATGTCTTCAAATGATAGGTGGACGGCATCGTGAAGGAATCGCTTCCGAATGCAAAATTTCGTGTAGAACTTGTGGCAACTAAGGCTGTTATTGTCTGCTCCACGTCCGGAAAAATGCGCAAGAATTTCGTGCGCGTTCTTGTCGGAGATCCCGTCAAGGTGGAGCTTTCCCCTTACGATTTGACCCGTGGCCGTATCACATATCGCTCGCGAGGCCCTGGAAAGGATCGTTCTCCCTCGCCTCCACCAGACTCGACCCCTCCTCCAACGGCGTAGCCCCAGGAGTGTAGAGAAGAGTGTTCACCCTTGGAGGAGGTGCCAAGTAAGACGGACACGAGGCCATTCCGTCTCTTTCAAATCCAGAACTACAAGCGTGGCCGCGATTCCAAGCTCTCAGGCCTGACCTTTCTTTTCCAGATCCTCCTCTCCGATCTCCTCGTTATGTTTTCTTGTGGTCGTGCGATTATAATTTTCTTCCACATGTCTCTTTAAAGAAAAAGCGAAGACAAATTAAATATTTCGCTGAGATCCAGCTCCACTCCGGCTGCAAACCAGCATGTTGCTTTTTCGTGCCGATCCTGCCGGGATTGCCTATAGTCTGAAGCTCTGAATAGCTCGTCTGTCTATCCTCTCGTATCCTTCGGTTTGTCGACCGTCATACCGCCCCAAGACCACGTCATGAGATGTTTTGAACTACACACATCGTGACTTTGCGTCACATTTTCGTTCTTTGTACCATTTGGCTACCCAAGCTGGCCCGTTTACCGAAAGATCATAAAAGCTGGATTTGTCAGTGGCCCATGCCATGTTCCGATCTGTTGGCTGCGAGGGCGAGACATGCCATCGATGGGGCAGGGAGCCACCCATCAGGTCAGTCGGTGTGTCTTCACGAAAAATTGTCCTCTCATTTTTTCGAATTTTTGTCGAATGTGAAAGTGCTTACATGCATCTTGCATATCAAGCCATGTGCTTTTTCCCGAAATCGGAGGCGTAGACAAACGAACCGGCCGAGTATCTTCATGCAGTGGAAAGCTGATGGGTGAAGACGTTGACGTAGTCCGTCATTTTTTCTCCTCACAATCAGCACAACCATCGAGATGGGAATGGCGAGCACCGAAGACAAGAGCATGAATGCAAAGGAGAGACGCTTGCTTCGGCGGGCGCAGGAGAGGGCGAAAGCGGCGTCGGGCGCTTCTAGTATTCCCGCAACAAGCAACCCGCCGGGGGTGGTCTTGTCGAAGAATGGAAAAAAGAATGTGACTAGAAAACCTGAGACTAGCGAGGAACCCAATCCCCAGGTGGATACAGCTCCAAGCGCGCAAGACCCAGGAAGTTTGAACGCAAAGCAGCGGCGCTTGCTGAAGCGTGCTCAGGAGAGAGCTGCAGGACAAGCAGGAAACAACATCCCACCTAAACTGCTTTCGAATAATGGCGCGATTTTGGAAGAGCAAAGCAGTGACGTGAGTAGCAAAAAACGGAGACGAATTCATGAAAACCCACACATCGTCTTCGTGGGCCAGCTTAGCTTTGATACCAGCGCCCACGAGTTGCGAGAGCACCTGGAGAATGGCGGGGTCACCGGCCCTATACACGTCCGATTGCTGACCGAGAAAGGCTCGAACAAGTCTCGAGGCCAAGCCTTTGTCACGCTTATTGATGCTGAGAATCAATACAAATGCCTGTCTTTGCACCACAGCAAGCTAAAGAATCGAGTCATCAATGTGGAGCGCTCATGTGGGGGCCGTAACCTGGACAAGCGGAAGGGAAAGCTGCAAGCCTTGCGGAGGGAGCAACGGGAGGCGATTGAGACCACCTGCGATCGTATTGTCAAAGAAAAAACAGAAGCGGGACAGCTACTGCCAGGAGAGCTGGATGAGCAGGCCGTGAAGCTGCTGACTCGGTACGACGGGCATACAGCGGCGGGCATTTTGGAGGCGTACTGCGCGGAGGACCGAGCGCGCTTGCGCAACCCATCGGCCTACTTTATGATGCTGGCCAAGAGAGTCATTGAGGAAGGGGTGGAGGCCGTGCTCGCGGACACGGCGACAAGCAAAAGCGGGCGCGAGGCCGAAGTTTGGAAGCGCGGTGATGAGGCGGGGGCCAAGGAGGGCGAGGAGGAGGTTAAGAAGGGCGAGGGAGAGACGCGAATCGTTGAAAAGGGGGACGCCTCCGCAGGCGCGCGGGAGGAGGCGGAGGACGGGACGGACAGTGAGGAAGAGGAGGAGGAGAGGGGGTGGGGCGCGCCACTTCACGAGGGGCTTGTGGGCCGGGAGGTGGGGAACGAGCGAGGAAGGCCAAGGCGGAGGGGGGGAATGTCGAAGATAGGGAGCCACAGGGCAGGAGGTGCGGGAAGGAGATTGGCGAGCGGGGATAATTATGACATTTCTCAAGTTTTCGGGTCTGTGCGGGGCCGCGGCGGTTTCAGAGGCCTTGCGAGCGTCGGTCGGGGTGGAGGACGCTAGCTCGAAGGTAAGCGATGGGGGATGGGCTGAAGGACGGGGCCGTGGCAGCACGCCAGAACGATCGAGAGCGCGAGTTTGACTGGCGACGTCCTACCTGATGAACGAATTACAATTATCATGCGTGTCAACGGACAGCCCGTCTCTTGTCGTAAGGGATAGGGCGGAATGATGAGTGATTTTCTAATCTTCTCTCTGAAAGGACGTACCCAGCCAGGCTAGCGCTGTGCTAGTGTGAGGAGAAGACATCCACCTTTCCTGACCCCCCTCCTCTCGCCATATCCTATTCCAGCACGCACAATTATACAGTCCGAGAATGTAAAAAATGCTGCACACATGGCGATGAACCATGAAACCGAGCAAGGAAAGAGCATCACTGGGAATTACCGTAGCACCACCAGGCCGGGCAACTTCCATCCGATTACCTCATTTGTTTCGGCCTTGGCCTTATTTGTTTTCTTTTCCTTTTTTATGGCTATGCACGTCGACTAGCATCGCTGCCACTATTCACATTACAAAAAGTCTCATTTCGGGAACAGGATCCCCTCGTTTTCCTCCAGTAAGCGGCGCAAGATGGGCTCTACCTGCTTGCGAGATGCCTGCACGTTGCCTTGCTTGAAGCACCACAGCCGCTGCTCTCTATCCCCCCCTTCGTTACAGCGCTCTCGGTCCCACCACTCGGGACGTGGCCAGAGCTCTAGCTGCAGATCGCCCGCTTCCGTTTCGGGTGTGAGCAGCACGGTCGCCAAGGTCCGCCCAAGGACGGGACAGGACGCGTACACGGCCAAGGTGCGTTGTATACCTCCGTCCTTTGCTCCCCCTGCGGGCATGACCAGCGACATGAGCACAAGCAGCTCCACCCCTCGAGAGGACGCGAATCGCTCCAAGACAGACTCCACGCCTGAGACCTTGCACAGGAGGTCTGGAGGGGCATGTGGGGAAGGGAAGCCTCGCTAGGTGCCTGCGACAGCAATGCAGTTCACAAGGAACTGAACCAGGCCCTCGGGCTGCACGCAAAGCCTGTCGCTCAGTTGTCGGAGCCACGATATCCCGTTGATCCCCTCCATCCCCAATGTCAGGGATTGCAACACGTACCGTTCAGAGCGACAAGGATGGAGCTCATGCCGAACCGAAGAGCTTGCCGAGTCTGTAAGCTGGCGGCGAAAGACTTGTAGTCGAGCCCCAAGGCCTCGTTTACCTCTAAGGACTGCCACCATCTGGAAGGAGATGGAACGGGGAGGTTGACATCGGAGGGCTTAGTAAGGGTAGACTAAGCCAGTCACTGCTAGCACAACACGCGTCTCGAAGAGTTCGGGTGGATACATTTTTGACTCAATCGTAGAAAAGACGAAAGTCCCAACCCACCCTTGATCGAACTTAGCCCCCGAGAGATTCCTGTAGAGGGCCTGCTCGCTCTTCCACTCCCTGTCACTCCTCCCGGCCAAGCCTGCTGCCAACGCCTTCGCCACTGCCTCGTCTCGAGAAGTTACCTTGCCTGCGCTGGCATCTAAGCACACGGAGTCCAAAAGTACAACGCCAAGGAGAAGCATGGCGACGGCCGGGCAGAGCAAGCCGGGATTGGACAGATACCGCTCTGCAACGAGGGTGCATGTCGAAGCTACAAGGGCACGACCCCCCGCCGTGCTGCTGTTGCTGCTCAGGCTCGGGACACGACTGATATCACTTTGACTTTGCTGCGCGCTTGAGTACAAGGCGTCGAAGCCCTCAGCGTCGGCGGCAAAGGCAATGTCGCGGTTCCCGCCCGTTACCTTCTCGTAGAGACCTTGGTCCTCGTGATGATCCACGATGCGCTCAACCGCCTGTGCAAGGTCCATTCAGATACAGTAACGGCGATGGACGGAGATTGGCAAGCACAATACAGTATGAACCTGCAGGCACCGAGAGAAAGGCGGGGCTTTTTCTAGTACTTGGGTCCTAATTTGACTCAAGAAACAGACAGGTACAAAAGAAAATAAGCACGTGGGAAAAGAGCTCGGCCACGATCTCCTACCGGTCCTAGGTTCTGCAATGAGGCCGTGAGCTTGTTGTGGTCGACCAGCACTAAACCCGTCAGGGCATCTTTTGCGTGCGCGCCTAGTAAGTCCACCTCGTCGATGCAGACCGTGTCCCTGTAGGTGCGGAGGAAGCGGTATGAGAAGGGCCATTGAACATAGCGGGTTTGAAAAAAGATTTTGCATTTATTTCACATCGTTGAGTATGACAAATCCATACAGTGACAGCACATCCTTCCCAAGATTCATGCTTACCGGAGAGCCTCCGAGATGCCGGCAAGGCGGAATAGAAGCAAGGTTTCGGGACGCAACTTTAGCTCTGTGCGACGCAAGGGCAAGATAGGAACATAATGCACACTTCCCAATTTCTCATTAGATGATCGAGTCATCTGCAAGAATTGGGCTAGACAAATGGATGACACAATGCTGTCCGCGTCGGCAGCTTCGTTTCCCAATACTACTTTGACCCGTGCCTTCTTTTCATTGCACAAGAGCAGTGCCGCTCGACCCTTCTTCAAAAAGGTCGGTAAGTCTTGTGTGGTTGGCGAGGATAATATCGGTTCCATGTGGCTCGAGAGAGTCTTCCGTGCAACACAGTATCGGGAGACCAAACGATAGGGGAGGTTACCAAGGGGACTGCAGACCGAAAAAGAAAAAGCCACCGTGAAGGCGGCGCATACTGTTGGCAAGGCGCAGGAGATGGACGACAATTTGGAAGAAGCACGCATTCAGGGCCTACTTTTGGCCTATGATGAAGAAATAGAAAGCTTTATATAATTCGTGTCACAGCGGGCGAAAGACGGACCTGGTGCTAGACTCTCCGACCGACAACTTGCTGAACATGCGGCTGTCAGTCAAACATTGTCAAGGTCGTGCAAAATCTGGAACCCTTGGTCTGCGTGACAGCGTGCGCACGGCACGTTTCGCCGTAAGTCACGGCACGGTCCAACATCTCGGCGCCGCTGGGAGTGCCACAGCTGTCAGCATCGAATGTCTCGCCCAGACTGCCGCTCCGGCGACTTCGTCTTTGTTCTGCCGAATTACTTTTTCCTCTTCGACATCCGCATTCGGCACGCCCACCTCTATTCCTGCTATTCCTCTTTTAACCCATCCAGCTATTATGGCCTTTGCCAAGTCTCTTGCGTTCATGCTCGGCATGGCCACCTTCGCTCTCAGGTTCGTGTAGGTCCTCTGGCCATGGTGCTTCATCCCTCGATCGCGAAACCCGATGAATCGCATTTAAGACCTATTTTCTTGATCTTTTACAATTCTTTGCCATACTTACAGTCAAGCTGATGACCTCACGAAAGTAACGCACAAAGTTTTTTTCGACATCAATGTAGCGGATAAGGTACGTGAATGTGAAGAGAGAAGTTTTTAGCAGCGACGCGACTCATCACTCCTTTGTCATCTCCTGCTTTTCTCTCCCGACCGGCACAATTTTGCAGCCTGCTGGTCGTATTGTCTTTGGACTGTATGGGAACACCGTACCCAGGACGGTTGAAAACTTCCGTGCGCTCTGCACCGGCGAGAAAGGAATTGGAGGCGCAGGCCGCCCCCTCCACTACAAGGGTTCAAAATTTCACCGAGTGATCCCCTCCTTCATGCTGCAGGGGGGCGATTTCACTCACAACAATGGCATGGGCGGAGAGTCCATCTACGGGTTAGTACTAGAATTCTAAGAAATGGGGCTGGTTCTGGGGGAAAGTTTCGGAGTTGTTGTGGCGATTCACGGACAAAGAGCTGTAAATACTCTGATTGCTCACCGAGCGTTCTCCGTGCACGCTCATCCCTATCGCCGTGACAGCGGTAGGTTCGCTGACGAGAACTTCAAATTGAAGCACACCCGACCCGGCCTCCTCTCCATGGCGAACGCAGGGCGCGACACGAACGGCTCCCAGTTCTTCATCACCACCGTAGTGACCTCCTGGCTCGACGGGCGCCACGTCGTTTTCGGAGAGGTTCTGGAAGGTATGGACGTAGTGAAGATGATCGAGGGCCTGGGCAGCGATGACGGGACCGTGAAGAAGCCCGTGATCATCGCGGACTCCGGCGAGCTCAAGTAGAGAGTGAGCGCGAGGGACCTCTTTTGAGATATACACTGGGTTATGGGAAGCAGCGACGATTAGGGATGAAGATGGCCAGAGACGGCCGGGAAGCGAGTCTGGACATAGATGACTCTGTCAGAAGGGTGCTTTATCGCAGGACCCGGTCGTTGAGGTTATTGACGCCGTAGCACGCCTCACAATGGTTTCGGTTTGGGTGTTTAGAAGAGCCTAAAGTACGAAGAGAGCGAGAAATAATGACAAGCAAATGCCCAGCCTGGAGTAAGACGCTCTCGGCGCGTACCGATGCGGTAAAGATTTGTTTCTTTGTTACAAAGGGCTTGCTCGCCCCCGGGGCCTGGGGTTCCTTGTCGCCCTGTGCTCCCATCACGATATTGTACAAGCCGGGCAGAAATTTACCACAGACCGTAACCTCACGCATCTCAAAACACGACTTTGCTGCCGCTCACTTCTCTGCTCCAGTTGGGGCGCGGCCCCTCACCCCTTTCCCCCGCCAGCCCATTAGTGTCGACCCGATCCCTTCGCGTCCTCTTCCCCCCCTGCCTCTCCAACGCCCAGCAAGGCCTTGCTCGCCTCGAAGGAGGAAAATCCCACCGCCGTGAAGAGAGCCGAGTACATGACCCTGAACCGCACGCCCGCGTAGAGCCCCGGCACCCCCTCCTTCTGAGCAACGTCTAGCAAGCAGCCCAGGACATCGCGGCCGGGGGGGCAGGCGTTGATCGCCATGCGCGTCTTGATCACGTCGAGAGGAGTTGTGGCTGCGCTCGAGAGGGCTCCGGCTAGGGCTCCCGCGACCACGGCCACGCGCGGTCCACTCAGGGAGATAGCGCCCGACAAGGCCTGCCCCCCCAGGTACAATTTGAACTCCTCGTAGAGAGCAAAGCGGAGGACAGCCGACGGGATGTTGCGAAGCAACGTCGCGCGGTAACCGCTGTAAAGGCCTCTGACGCCCTTCTCCCTGAGGATGGATGCGAAGACCCCCGGGAAGCCCAGACTCGCTCCTCCGTGGGCGTTGCGGTACATCTGCAGCTGCTGTTTCAGTACTTCTTTCGGTACAAAGATTAAAGAACTGGCGGTGTTTCCTGCGGCGGCTGCTAAGGCGTGAGCCGTCCAGCGTCGTAGAACTTGAACACGCCGGTGGTAGAGCTCCTTGCTCCCGTCGCTCGAGATTGAGGACGACGCCTCGGTGCGCGGCCTGATGCCGGCGACCAAACGGCGCTTTACATACTCGTACACACCGAAGTACAACGCTGAGGAGGGCATGGATCCGAGCACGGCGGGTGTCAGGCCTGCCCACAGGGAGCCCAACCCATAGATGCGGGCTTGTGACGAGAGGGACGCACCCCTCGAGGCTGGTCCCGCCTGACGCAGCGTCTTCGCAACGTCGATGGGGTAGAGCACCATGTTGCTAAAACCACCCGCCAACGCGCCGGCCAAAGCCAGACGCGTGCCGCTGTTCATCCGTGCGAGAAGCTCTTGTATTCGACCCCCGTCGGCAAGAGCGATAGATGTACGTCGCTGTCTTCTTCGAGAAGGTCTTCCGACGACCTTTTGCGCAAATTTGGACGGGACATCATCTCCAAGTCGCCTCGTTTCTAGACTAAGCGATGTTCTGGTGGCAGTGCTGGAAGCATACTGTCGCGAGGAAGACGCGGCTAAGTACGGCGATAGAAGAAGGAAAGTGACGAGCAGGAGGGGAAGCCATGAGGAGGAAGCACGCTGGGAAGATGGAAACCATGAAGTCCACCGCCAATGAGGTGGACGTGACGCGCTTGTCCTCATCGATTCTGCCGTACTGCTGTAAGCTACCTGTGCAACGTGGAAAGCAATGTAGTGTGAGATCGTTGCGCCATAGGTCAAGGACATGGCCGTAGGCGGCGACTCGGGAGGTTTGCAGCGAGGGTGGGGGTCGAGTCCATCCCTAGCCTCAAGCGAGAGATGCGAGTTGAGGAACTTCTTGTAAATGCCTTAGAGAGGCACGGGATGATAGATGCGATATGTATATCCTCTCTTGTAATTTTAATTGTCCTTTCCGAGTGAGACGCGTGCATTACGCTGGATCTTACCATCCCCTACCTCCCCTACCTCCCCTACCTCCCCTACCTCCCCTACCTCCCGACTTTCCTCGAAGGAGCCATCAGAGGAATGTGCAGGCCCACTAGGCAAGATAAGCTACATCCGCGTGCTAGTAAAATGGCCTTCGTCCTTCTTTTAATAAGAAATACAATAGGAAGAAGGGTTGCAAGCGATTCGTTTTCGCCATCAGCTGGTTTTTCATGTCAAAGTCCTGTATCTACATTCGTCCGCGCCGGCTCTTGCATTGGCTCCTACCTACCCGCGAGGTACTCGCTTGGGCGTGGCGGATCGACCATAAGATATCTCACTGAGGATGAGGAGGGAGGCATGATTTTGTCGAAAGGAACGAGATCAGTCGTGACAGGATCGAAGCAGAGGAGAGGCCGCAAATCCAAGCCGTGGCAGGGTCCGTTTGCTTACCATGAGGAGCTGGAACTCACAGTGGAAAGCCTGACTAACCTTGGTTGGGGGATCTGTCGTGCATCGTTACCTAGTGTACCGGATGCACAATCCCCCGAAATGCCATTGCCAACGCCTTCTACACCGGGCGGGCCGAGAGAGAGCCCGGAAGGTTGGGTGGTGATGGTACCGGGAGTGATTCCCGGCGAGCGAATCCGGCTCCGGATCTATCGCAACCACAAAAACTACTCCGAGGCAGACTTGATGCATGTGCTTGAGAGTTCGCCTGAGCGCGTCGAACCCGCGTGCCCTCTCTTCGGCACGTGCGGCGGGTGTCAGTATCAGCACATGAGCGTTGCGGCCCAGCGAGCCTGGAAACGCGAGCACGTGCTCCAGGTGCTGGCGCGGACAGGAAACGTGACGGGGGTGGCCGTGCAGGAAACGATAGGGACGGAGCATACCCTTGGATACCGGTCCAAGATCACGCCGCATCACGAAAAGCCGCGAGGGGGGGAGATCCGCGAGATCGGCTTCCTGAAACTCGGGTCTCGGGCCCTGGTCGACGTGCCAGAGTGCGCCATCGCCACCCCGGCGATCAATGCCCGCTTGCGCGGACTGCGAGAGGAGGTGCGGGTGACGGCCAGGGCAGCTGCAGTTGCTGAGACGCCGAGGAAACCGAAAGGGGCGACTTTGCTGCTCCGGGAGACTCGGGAGGGGGTGGTCACGGACCCGCGGGCAGAGGTCTCGGACCAGGTGGGGGGCCTCCTCTTCAAGTACACTGCGGGGAGCTTCTTCCAAAACAACCCGTATGTATTGCCGCATATGGTTGAATATGTGGTGCGCAAGGCCGGGGCGCCCAATGTCCGCTACCTGGTGGACGCGTACTGCGGGGGCGGTCTCTTCTGCCTCTCGGCGAGCAAAAACTTCGAGGCGTGCTACGGCGTGGAAATTAGCGAGTTGGCCATATTGAGCGCTCAGAGAAACGCGGAGCTGAACAAGATTGGGAACTGTCACTTCCAGGCGGGGGACGCGACGGACATCTTCGCCGGCATCGGCCACATTTCCGGAGCGGACACGGTGACGATCCTCGACCCCCCCCGCAAGGGCTGCGATGAGGGCTTCTTGACGCAGCTCTGTAGATTTCGCCCAGCCCGTATTGTGTACGTGAGCTGTGACCCCGCGACACAGGCCAGGGACGCCCGCTTCCTCCTAGAGCGCGGCTATGACATCGAGGAGGTGCAGCCCTTCGACCTCTTTCCGCAGACGCGACACATCGAGAACGTCATTGTTTTTGTTGAGGCTCACCGCACGGGTGCCGGAGCCGGACCCGTGCCTCCCTGGGCCGGTGAAGGGGGAACAGCGAGCTTATAATGTAGAAAAAGTGCAAGGCGCTTGATGTAACATACAGATATCTTTGGCGAAGAAAGGAAGAGGGGGGGGGCGCAAAGCAGATAGGCGACTCTTTTCGGAATATTCTTTGATCTTTCTCATGACAGGGCAAAAAAGGCAGAGCCTTATCTTTTTATTTATTTCAGGGAGGGATGAGTCCATCTTTCTTCAATCGCTATGATTATATTTACATAACGCGAAGTAAGGTCTTGACTGCGACCTGCGACACCTCCCTTTCATTACCCTTCGCCGCCATTCCCTCCTCCTTTTCCTTTTCCCCGGCCCCCTTCAATCCCATTCCTTTCCCCCCGTCTCCCTCCTCGGAGGGGCTGAACGCCTTGGGATCGAACCACGTGCCATCCAGGAAGAGCATAAAGAGCTTCAAAGCTGTGTCCGGTGTGTACGTTGGGACCTCTGTGGTATTATGTGGATGGTATGATATTAAATCCGCAGAACATTGATGAGATAAGCTCAGGCCAATCATACCATATAACCCCCCTCAAAAAGGAGGTAAAGGCGGTACCTGACAGGATGCAGTGAGAATCGACGAGTAACCCATCTAGCCCCTCCAACCGCCCCCCCACTCACCATGGCCCGCGCCTGCGACCGTGGCCAGTGTCAGATTGCCTCCAAACTGCGTCACAAAGCCCGCCACCTGCCCCTCATCGTCGCGCCAGGGCACCCAAGCCCTCAGGACCCTCTGGCCCAGGCCGTGCATCCACTTCTGCGTGCCCCAGGTCCCACACACGGAATCGTCGTCCCCGCTGTACACAAGCATTTTCAATCCGTACTTTCCCCCCAGCAAGAGCTTGTAAAGGGGCTCCATGGGTGCGAAGAAGTCGCGGAGATCGTAGTTGAGCAGGCTGGAGCACTCCTTCCACTCAATGCCTGGGTCGACATGCATGGCCACCTTCACCGCCTCCTGATTGAGATACTTCACAAGGTAGTTATCTTCGCAGGGCTCGTAGTCCGCAATATCGATGATGCCCACCCCCACCTGCGCCATGCGTTCCCTAACCTCAGGCGGCGAGGCGTGGTGGAGCAGCCAAGTGCGCTGAGCACGGCCGCGCTTAGAGAGGCGAGCATTGGGCACTGTGTCCAGACAA
Organism: Microchloropsis gaditana; assembly: GCF_000240725.1. Classification (NCBI taxonomy): domain Eukaryota; class Eustigmatophyceae; order Eustigmatales; family Monodopsidaceae; genus Microchloropsis; species Microchloropsis gaditana. The sequence continues at coordinate 14,795 of NW_005803762.1, forward strand.
ACGGGATAGGAAAGCGCCTGTTCATTGAAGCGATTCAAAAATGACAATGTGAGACGATCAGAGATGGAATTATATTTGACGAGGGCATGTGATAGTCCTGTCAACCGGACTCGGGCTAAGGAAAGAAGCTCTTTGAACGCGAGGCTCCTCAATCACGTAGCCCTCCGAGAAGACGTATGCCTACATGCTAGCAGTCACCTACATAAGGATTGACCTCCGCCATTTCCACGTTCATCCGCGCCTCCAATTCGATGCAGTCGGTCAGGAGGTACTCTGGGGCGATGCGGATGTGTGCACACTGCCTTTCCCAGGCGGCGGCAGTGGGATACGAAACGAGTGAGTGCCCGACGAGGGCTTTCACCGTTGCCTGGTGGTTATTCATCCAGCTTGTGTAGGGGTTGCCGACGAGAAAGCCCACGAAATTGAGCTTCGGCGAGGCGCCGGGTCGACCCTGTTGACGAACAATTTCCACGGAGAGCGTGGGTATATAGTGCCCACCCCAGCTCTCGCTTGAAATGACGAATTCATTGGACAAGTACTGAGGGAACTTATGGAAAAATCCCAGGATAAACTCGTAGTTGTCTTTGGCGGCTTGTCGATCTCCGAGCTCGTAGTCGTGCATTGGATCGTCACTGAAAGAGAAACCAACGCCAACTGGGAAGGGCGCCCCAAGAAAATGCAGTTTGAGCGTGAGCTTCCCACTCGCAGTGTATCAGGCCACCCTGACAGGGAGAGAAGTTCCCATCCTACACCCTACCTGGTTGTTCCACGAACAGCATGTTTGCCACCTTGTTCCAGCGATAGGCGTTTTGCTCGAGGATGCCCTCCGCGTTGGGCTTAAAGGGACCCTGCTCCGTGAAAAGACCCAAAAGACCACTGCATCCTGGACCTCCGTTGGTCCACCACACGACAGGGTCCTTTTCGGGGGCGCTCTCGGACTCGATGAAGTGGTAGTGCACGTGCTTGGTGGCGTTGGGCGCGATGCCAGGGATGTCGATGTAGCCTGAGAAGTGACGGAAGGCTGGCATGTATTCCAGGCCGGGCAGGTCTGTAATTTCATCATCAAGTGCAGCTTGCAGGTAGTTTACATTTCTGCCTGCATTTACGCCAGAAGTAAGCGCAAACACAGTCAGCAACTGGGGGAGGAAAGTCGGCATCACTTTTCTCTAGGTGACAAGCTCTCCAGCGCTTTCCAAAGAATTCGTGTCTGGGTGACGCTCGCGACTACAGGGAAATAATCACAGTGGTAGGAAAATGTGAAAATTTTAAACGCAAATTTTCCTTCGCCGGGTTTTAAAAAGAGTGCCATGCGTGCGAGTCTTGCGAAGCGGGCATATTACCACCTGACCCTGACGCTCACTCGCAGGCGCCGACAAGCAGCCGGCCAAGGAAGGTTTTGAGCAATAGTTTTGCTCGAAAGCTAGCCATGAATGCGCCACGAGGATCTCGCCAAATTTGTATCGGAGTGCCAAAAGGGGTAGTCCTGGTCCCAGGCGTGCATTCGGTAGAAACTCGGCCATGCCTGATTCAAGCTCGCTGGGAGCGACCCGACCGGTGGGGCGCCGGACCGGAGGGAAGTCATGGCGGACACCCCGCAACGACGACAGCTTTACAGTCGTAGTCTGCAGGGCTCCTCCGCCCAAATACCTTATATGTCAAGGTCATTGTCTGCTCGCGCCGTCCCTGTCCTCGAGCGTGTGCGCAAAGTTTTCGTGGAATTAAAAGGGCTGTGCACGACAACATTCTAACCGACGTGCTCTCTTGAATCATACCAGGGAAAGGCCTTACGGTGGGCTAGGGCTTCAAAAGTGGAGCATACTCTACACTGTAGATGAAGCGGACTTCAGCCTCCTACATACTTCGTAAAGCAGGCGCGACGGGCACCCAGCGGCCTCGTGTCCACCATTACCCTTTCTGTCCCTCCGAGCGTGTCTTCAACGGTAGCGTAGCGACGCGCGCGGGCGCCATTGTCACAAGCCGGAGGCGGCCCAGAATAGCCCTTGGTGGAGGAGAAATGCGTTCTTCGCTGTGTTTCTTTGTTGCGAGGCCAAGTGGTGGACGCGATTACCCGCGCTTGACTTCGCAGCTCCCCTACCACGCATCCCGTGCTTTTAGCTCCCAAACCTCCCAAATCGAAAAGCACGACGCTCCAGGAGACGATGATAAGCAAGGCGCGGGCCCTGTCAGAAATGATAGTGACGATGAGCACTCGACGTACTCAACAGCAGGGTACGAAGGCAAAAGGTCGGACAGGCCAAACCATAATAGCAAAATTACGGCGGCGCATATAGTCAAGCAGCGGCAACGAAAGGTGTGTCAGATAAGTAGCGGAGCCACATTGGAAGAGGCCATTAAAATTTTAGCATCCAACAATGCCAACACTTCAATGGTATACAATGAACGAACCCCGGGAGGCGCAAAGGAGGTGGTGGGGATCTTCACGGCGCAGGACGTGATTAAGACACTGAGCAAGCAGGCGGACAAAGCAGAAGCGCTCCAGTCGCTGGTCAAAAATGCCATGACGCCCATGTCGCGAGTTATCTATTGCTCGCCCGATGACACGCTGGAGAAGGTCCAGTACATCATGGTGGAGTTGCAGATCAGGACGCTGCCCGTGGTGAAGGACGGGGTCATCTACGGGATCATCACCCTGGGGGACGTCATCAATCATCACTACTCCTCCGAGGAGATCGGGGGCAAGAAGGCCTTTATCAAGGGCGTGGCGGGTCGGCTGGGTTTGCCGAGCGGCACGCAGGTGGCCTCGCACGTGGTCAAGGAGGGCGTCAAGAAGAGCATTAAGTGGAAGGTGGGCGTGGCGGCTCTGCCCCACCCCTTCAAGCGTCGGGATGGCGTGGCTGCGAGCCTCCGTCTCCATGGCCCCAAAGACTACGCCACGGACCTAGATCTATCGGAGGACGCCTCCTTCGTGCTGAACTTGCCCTGGCCCCACGAGCACGGGGACGAGGCGACCTACGTGGGCATCGCGGACGGAGTGGGGTCCTGGCGGGAGCATGGGGTGGATCCGCGCGAGTATTCGCACCGACTCATGCAGCTCTGCGAGCAGTTCATCCGCTCCATGGCTCCCAAGGCGCCCAACCTGGTAACGCCGATGGTGCGGCCCCTGGACGTGCTCTCGAGTGCCTGGGAGACCATCACCAAGGAGAAGGTGGTGGGCTCGAGCACGGCCTGTATCGCGACGCTCGACATGGAGCTGAACCAGCTCTCCTTCTGCAACGTGGGGGACAGCGGGATTATCATTATGCGACACATTGACTCGGACGTAGCGGGCTACATGCGCGATAAGACGACTCCGCGGCCCCTGCGCACCAACGACTTCCGTATCGCCTTTGTCTCGCGGCAGCAGCTCCGCTCCTTCAACCTTCCGTACCAAATGGGTTACACTAACACGCAGCCCGAAAATTGCTTCGACACGCCCTCGGACGCGGACAATTCCTCCATTCCCATCATGAGGGGTGACGTCATCATAATGGGCACGGATGGTCTCTTCGACAATGTGGAGCTCGATGAGATCTGTTCTATCGCCCTCGCTTGGGAGCAGAAGTGGTTTGGGAGTGGCGCCCACTCCAGTGGCCTTCGCGCCTCTGACTTTCCTGAAGAGAGCGTCCAAGAGCTGGCCATGACACTGTGCCGGCGCGCGCGGGAGCTGAGCCTGGACCAAAAACGAGACTCCCCCTTCGCGATCTTGGCCAAGGAGAACGACATCATGTGGGGAGGGGGCATGCCCGATGACTGTACCATCTTTGCCATGCGGGTGGTCAAGACAACTTAAAGGCACATGCGGGGTATGAGTAAGGACAGGGAAAGCGACATGGCTTGTCAAGGATTCACTGCGCATGCGCTTCATGCCTCTGAGATCAGTAGCCACTAGTATGGCTCTGGTAAATGTATGGGTGCACTTGCGTGTCTGCAGCTTTTAACAGGCTCACAATAGGGACACGTGACATGTACTGGCGATTCAGATCGGGGAGAGTCAAAAATAACTAAAACATTGTAAGGATTACAGTGGAATGGTCAAATTGTGGGCTAAAAGAAGAAATGGAAACATGCTGTCTCACGGTACGGAGTACTCAGTTCCGTCGCTGGATTTCATCACTGTTTCTCATCGCTACACAAGCTGTCGTCATGTAGTTGGTCAGAGGTCCTGGGTTCCTCTTCGTCTCGAGGTGCTTCTTTACATCACGTGTACTTCCTCGGTCATACCCAACGCCTTATTGCTCATATCTTCACGTTACAGAGCCCTTTAAGCCTGCAACCTGGCCCCCCGCGGTCGACTGTACATAGTCGCATGTTGTCACCATAATGAGCTAAATCCAATCCCCCTTCTCCAGTTTCCGAGGCAAGTAGTCCTCCGTGATGTATTGGAAACCAAAGGCGGACAAGGCCTGTATCTCAGCCTTTTTCTTCATCTTCAGCATCAGCTGCAACTCCTTGACCCATTCTGGGTTCTTCTGGATGAAATCCTCCTGAAGGAGCTGGCGTCCTGTGCGCATATCGTGATCCGTCATATCCAGACGGCACTGGGGCGGGATCCCGTACTTGTCCAGGTCGGACGGCCGCACTCCCAGCCACTTGATGTCCGACGTCGTGAGCGAGGCCGAATCGTAGGACATATTTTTGGAGCCTGTCATGTAGACGGAGAGGATCTTCAGGCCGTAGGGATCGGAGTCGACCAAACCCAGGACCGGAATATGCAGCTCTGTCTTGAGCTTCTTCAGGAAGAGTCTGGTGGCCACGTCGGGCTGGCCCTTGGCCGTGATGACGATGCAGGGGTACTTGTTGTAGAAGCGGTCCTCTGCCAGGCGCATGTAGGCCGCCTCTTTCTCGACGAGGAGGATGAACTTGGCGTCGCTCTGGATGCACGCGATCTTGTCAACGTAGGGCGGGATGGCCTTGCCCCCCACCCCCATGCGCGTGCAGTCGATGAAGTCGCCATCCTCCTCGAACTGGACGCGGCCCACGACCAGGCCCTTCTCCGAGGCGACCACGTTCAGGCAGGAGCGCGTGCACCCGAGCATGCATGCCACGTCGTCGAGCACCACGTCGGAATCCTTCTGGTCCCGGAACAGCTTCACGTCCGTGTAAAACATGTCCCGCTTGGTGATGTGGATCCCCTTGCTCAGCACTTCGTGCACCAGCTGCATTATCCGCGTCGTGATGGCCGTCTTTCTGACCTCTCGCGGGTTCAAGAAGGCCCGGGTGGCGACTTTGTCGGACAAGACGATGCGGTCCAGCTCGGCAATGTAGAGCTGGTTCGTGGCCGACCGGGTCGGTACCTGGTACGAGAAGCCCTCTCCGCGCAGAATCATGCCTGCCGCCGCGAGTATTGTCTTTTCGATTTCGAAGAGCACTCCCTCTGGCGCCATATCCGACACCTCTCGCACCGTGGTAATTCCCAGGTCTGCCAGCGTCGGGTTGGGGGCGTCGTCCCGCCGGGACCGCAGCATTAATTGACGCACCTCCTCCAAGACCTTGTCCACCTTGCTATTTCCAACACCGGTGACATTTAAGCCCTTGGTCTTGCGTTGATTCTTTCCGGTCATCCTCCTCGTGCTGCCTCCTCGGCTTTTACCTTCTGGTTCGTCGTCGTCATCTTCCTCCTCATCCTCATCGTACACTTCTTTTGCCTCGTCTTCCTCCTTCCCTTCCTCTTCATCATCTTCCTCTCTTTCCAACTTTCTCCGTTTTCGGCCTGCTAGGGTACCAGGAGATGTGGTACCTGTTCTGGCTGCAGCAGCTTTTCGGGGGACCGTCCCGTGCCCTCCTCCTCTCTTCCCCTCTTTTTTTCCAAGACTGCGTGGTTGGCTCGGGCTCTTCTTCTTCGACGCCGAGGACGTCAGTGTAGCAGCGGTATGACTCCTTGCAATGGATTGCTCGGGCGCAGCTTTGGTAATCTTCTTCCCTTTCCTTGTAGTGGCCTCCCAAGGGGAAAAATCACTGTCTTCATCTTCCTCATCGGACGATGATACCTCCTCCTCCTCCTCCTCTTCAGATGAGGTGTCATCCTTGACGCTCCTGCGCCGCACCATAATTACACCAGGCACAGGCTCTTGTCCCAAACGCTGTGCCTGAGAGCGGGTGTCGGAGTGTAAGTGTGGGAGGGCAGTCGAGACGGCGAGGACCAGGCGAGCGGGGCTCGAGCCCTCATCTTGGCCCCCCAGGCTCAAGCAACGGGTTTGGACAGGCAGGAGTCGCGCGGACACTGGCTTTACGCAGGGGCGTGCGGAGAGCATCGCGGCCCCCGCGCTTTCGACATGTCATCCTCCCATGACGTGATAGGAAGGATGGTGGGGACGGGAAATGAGTCATGGGGCCTTTCCTGTGTGGCTTGGATATCTTGACTCAGTCCGTCCACTAGATGCACTTGGGGATCCGGCGCTGATGTCAATTAGAGCTGTAGAGCCGCGCCGGAATTGCGTACATCTTTCTAAGCCCTTTTTTAATGCAGAGCGTGAATAAGTGTGGTGTCGATGACCTGATCGGATGTCATATGTGCTCTTCCAACTACAAAATCGTCACTCCACCTCAAGTGCAACAGACTGCTCCAACACGACTCACCTTCCACGTTGATAATTTCACCGCGCAGGTTTCGCAGTAATTAAAAAAAAGAAGATATGGCACGGCTACTTTTCGCAACATCCTCGGTTCTGCTGCTTCAGGCAGCCCTGGGCTTTATGCCTGCAAGCAAGTTGGCTCCAGCACCACGCACTGCAGCTCGCACTTCCGTCCCGAGCCGCTCTGGCCTCCGAATGGCTGCCACGGCAGAGGAGTACAAAGCTTGCTATGTGGACTTACTCGAGACCGTGGATAAGGCTAACTGCGCTCCTATAGTGGTACGCCTGGCCTGGCACGACGCGGGTACCTTCAACAAGGCCAACGCAGACAAGCCCTTCCCCGACCGCGGGGGCGCTAACGGGTCCATCCGATTTGATCCCGAGCTCGCGCACGGGGCCAACGCCGGCCTGGGCCTCGCCCTTAAGCTCCTGGAGCCGGTCAAGAAGAGGCACCCTAACGTGGGCTGGGCGGACCTGATGCAGGCAGCATCCGCAGCAGGCATCGAGGCCACTGGCGGCCCGCGCATCCCCATGCGTTACGGCCGGAAAGACGCTGCGGGCCCCGAGGACTGCCCCAAAGAGGGCAACTTGCCCGGTGCCAACATCCCGGGTCAACAAACGGGCCCCTTCCCGGACGGTACCCCCACCCCCGCCGACCACCTGCGCAAGGTCTTCCACCGGATGGGCCTCTCGGACCAGGACATCGTGGCGCTGTCGGGGGCACACACGCTGGGGCGGGCCTACAAGGACCGCTCGGGCCTGGGAAAGGAGTCGACCAAGTTCACGGAGGGGGACGCGGCGCCTCGCGGGGACGGCGCCAAGGGCTACGGGCGAAAGGGCGGGCAACCCTGGACAGAGAAATGGCTGAAATTCGACAACTCCTACTTCGCGACCATGTACGACCCGAACGCGGACCCGGAGCTCCTCAAATTGGACACTGACCTGTGCATTTTCGGCGACGAGGGATTCCGCCCCCACTCCATGAAGTACAAGGACGACCAGGACGCTTTTTTCAAGGACTACTGCGTCTCCCACGCCAAGCTCTCCGAGCTGGGGGTGGAGTGGGAGGTCCCTGGGGGCGTGACTTTCTAGAGAGGACGCTCGTGTCTTGGGGCTTCGGAGTGCGGAAGAGTGGCTCCGCCATGACCTTGGAGGCAAGTAGAGTGGCAGGGAAAAAGATGCGGCATCGTTGTTCAAAGACGGGCGCGAGGCTGCTTAGGACTGACTGACTGAGAGGGGAGGACAGGACCACACTCGCATGATTTTTATTGAGATGCTGATTGATAGGAGCCATGAAAGAGAGACAAAAGAGTCCGGGAGAAATGGCCCGAGGCTTCTGGAGCCCGGCCCTGGGAGAGTAATGACGGAACAAAAAATCATTTCAGGCTCCTACGCCGACGAGACGAGTACGTTTTGTTTTTCTTTCCTGACGCCACGCCCATCCCCTTTCAACCGCCGTCGCCCGGCCGCTCTAGAGCATTAGGCTTAGATAGTAAGCGTGGACGAAGCCCCCCACCACCGTGACCAAGTTGACCAAGGAGGATGCGCCGTGGAGGGCCCCGAAGCGCTTGGCGAGCTCCTTGTACTCGGTCTCCTCCCGCCTGTTCTGCTTCTCCAGAGCGTACCGCTGGAACATGACCTTAGTCGAAGCCGGCTCCAAGAAGAGTGAGTTGATGAGGGCGGCGGCCAGGGAGGCTGCGAGCCAGCGCATGGCCTTGGCGGGCAGGCCCAGGGTCTTGCCGGTCAGGAGCTGCAGAGCCAAAGCCGAAGCGGACCAGGCGAAATAGATGGGGAAGAGCTGGATAGCAGGGAGAAGAAAGCCGTGAGTGAGGCGGTCATTCTCGCGTGATGCTGCTGTGGGCGCCATCACGCAATAGTTGTAATTTGTGCCTCGCAGGCAGCGCCTTACTCGCCCAGACAGGGACAGAGAGAGGACAACCAATGTTCGCATCCCGACACTTTCCCGCTCACCTTGCTCTGAAGTCTCCCAAACGTCTGTCGGGGCAAGTGCTTGATCATAACCAACCCCAGGACGAAAGTGGTGTACATGACACTCCCGAAATTGGCGCCGAACATGAGAAGGTGAATGTACGTGGCTGCCGACTTGGGAAGGGCCATGCCGGAGTTCTTCATTGCGATGGAGATACCTGCAAGCACCGCCAGGATTCGCACGCTCAATTTATTGTGGAAGGCGGGCTCAATCCACGGTTGGACTCCAGCGCTGTCCCCCTCTGCTCCCTTGGCGTCGGAGGCGCGTAAGACCTGCGACACGACGCCAGCACCCTGCACCAGGTTGCTGGATGGAGGAACTGGCCACCGCTTTAATGTTGAGGACGAGGATGTCCGGGCTAGGCGTGCACCAATGGGTATTTTGAAGGCTTCGTGCAGGGGCAGCAACAAAGCTGCCGTGCTGACGAGAAGGAGGACAGAGCAAGGTTTCTTCATGGTAATGTGCTACGGAGGGGTACAACACAGGTGAGAGAAAGATAGTTAGAGGGCGAGCGACGATGACAATCTTATTTCTCTTGACCACAGAACAGTACGAATGAACGTCGATATGCTGTGAGACCCAACTGAGTCAAGCGCAATGCGGCCAGGCGAGTAAGAGATGACGTTGATATCGCCGCCTGAGCGACTGGAACCGGGCCCCGGCCACAGGCTCTTTCGCATGTGGCATCTTTCAGCACAGCCTTTCCTCAAGCGGACGCGCAAATTTCTTCTTTTCCTTTCTTGTCTGTCCACAAATGGCGCTCCTGGGACGCACAGCACCGTCGCTTGAAGATCTGGCCACGCTTGCCACTTACCTGTCCAACGAGGTGCGAAACAAGTTTCACGCCAGAATATATGGGATGATCACATTTCTTGTCAAATGCTCAGGGGATGCCCAACTACGAGCGGCGCTGGGGCTCGCAGGAAGGAGCAATGCCGGGGATAGCAAGTGGGGGTGAGGCTATAAGGAGAAGCCATTCCAAGCACTTGAATTGGTGAGCGCGGAGAAGTTGAGCCATACGCAATCCCGGCCACAGGCAAGGACGGTGATGAGCTGGTACAAGGACTGGACTACATTTCGGACCTTGAAACGGCAGCGCACGTAAAAAGGGGCATTGGGAACAGTCGTAGATAGCTTCGACGGAACATCTTTGCACCCGGCGGCACTGGCAGGGTCCGGTGGCGTGGTTCAAGCATTGCTTGACATGGGCGGGAGCCAACGTAAGAAAAACCGATGAATCTCTGCACTCGAGTAGCAATATGGCTGTCATTCTCGCCGGGGATGCTGCCCATTGAGTGCTGCATAGGAAGAAAGACGTAAGATGTGACGTTGCGTTGCGGACCAAGATGATGGTCTCTCAGTGCAGGCCCTCCCCGCACGACCGCGGCATAGACTTTGCGTCAACGAGCGTGATGAGAAGTGGAATATCCCTTTTTAAGAAGCATGTCGCATGAGAGTGCTTGACGCGGTAAAGATATGCGGTCATGAGAGCTTCAAAGAAGGGCCCACCAAAGAGGGACTCTGCCTACTCCGCGTCGTATGCTCTTCTCCTGACTATCCTCTTCGGGCCTGGGGAGGCAGCGGAAGTTACAAAACGGCGCAGACATAAAGAATATAGGGTGTGCACGCGCTTGGATCCGTTTTGTCGGCCACAAGCACGGTCTGCTTGGAAGGCGTCGCTTACGTCGACGGGAAGTCGAGGGTACACAAAGCTCGGATACTGTGTTAGCAAAGAGTGTCACAAGGTAGCAGGATGGCGTCTGTTGCAGAAGTCGAACTTGGCAAGTCAGTATGGCATTTTGTAAGAGAATGCATGACAAAATGGAGCCAGCTAGCTTTGATACTCTCTCCTCGTGGTACTTGCTGCTATACAGAACACGTTTTGGTCATCAATTTGAACTGATGCTTCTCAAGATTCAGCAGAAATATGATACACACTTTCGTGCAACCCTTCGCTCTCCTCGCCCTCCTCGTCAATTGTGGGGTTATTTGACATGAGAGAGACACCCTAAGTTTTCACCAAAATTACTTTCTCCTGAGGCAAGATTCGCCTGTCAGCCCATTGTCTGATTGCTTTTTCCCAAGTACTCCGTGCTCAACGCAACCGGAAATCCTGGCTAACGTGGGCCTTGCAGTGCCTCCCCTCGAAGTTGAGGTCGATGTGAATGTCCAGATCGCGCGGGTTGCGGTCATTAGGCGCCGAGCTGATGGTGCCTGTGACGGCCTCCCCCGCACAGACTGTCAGAGTCTCCTGCAGGTAGAATACCGTCTGCTTCCAATGCGTGTACTTGGCAAAGGGGCCTGTGGAGAAAGTGAGGGGTTTGTGCAGCTGCGTGAATGCGCAGTCGAAGTAGGCGACCAGCGCATGGACATAGTCGTTCCTGCGGGCGGGCAAAGAGAAGTTGGCAGAGAAAGTAAGATCTGCCTTGCTGCAAGTCAGAAGGTCCAGCTCCAGTACCACCGATTGGTGGGTGACCACGCTCTTGGCCTCCACCACGTCCACCAAGGGCTCCAGAATGGCCAGATTCTTGATCGCAGACATGTCAAAGCCGTAGACGTCATCCCAAAAATCGATCTTCTCCTGTTTGTACTCCTCGTCCTCGATAGCGCACACGTGCAAGGTCGCCTTGTCGGGCAGGATTAGGCCTCCCGCGACGAGCCATTTGTCCCTCGCATACAGGACTGTGTCAAGCATGGACTCGTAGAGCAGGAAGTAGCCCATCCACTCTGAGATGATGATGTCCACCTTCTCCACAGGCAGATCGATCTCCTCTATCTTGCCGCGGATGAGCGTAATGCGATCTTCTAATCCGTTCGCTACAACAATCTGCTTTGCTTGCTCAAGTATTGTTGAGCAGTCCACGCCAATTACCTTAGCTGCGCCGGCCTTAGCAGCGAACATGGAGAGTATCCCAGTGCCACACCCTACGTCCAAAACCACCTTGCCTTCAAACAAATGCCTGTTTCGCATGATGGCGTTCATGTAGCTCCGCGTGCGCACTTCGTCTTTCAGCATTTCTTCATGGATACCGAAATGCGAATATGAGTCAAAGTAATAGTCTGCGCTCGTCATGCTTACTGCACTCATTTTTCCGTCTTCACTATGGCTGGTTGAGGGGGGGGTCGTAGATTCTTTCGTGGGCACTTCGCCATTCGCAAGGGAACCAGCGTTTACTGCGGCTGCAAGATGGCCAACCTCAATAAGTGATACTGATGAACGCGTCATATTCCCTTAGACAGATTGTCTCCGCCAACCACTGCCGGGGTAAGGGAGGTGTGGTGGGGACGGGAGGTTTGAATGCACATAGGTGCGGAAAAATAGACAGGGGTCTCAGGGGCATTAGGGCGCTTGATTTACATAGCACAAGCAGACAAACAAGCAGTCAGTGGCCTTCTCTTTTTGAAATTCTTGCTCCGGCATCGATAACCACGAAGGAAAAGGAAACGATACCTCATCCTTTCCGAGTTGTTTTTTATATTATTTCTCTACCCGTCAACTGCAACAACGACGCAGATAGACATATAATGTAGGGGATGAATAGACATGCGACCCACTTGCTTGGTATTCTTATCAAGAGTGGGAACGGGCATACTGCCCCAAGACGCACGTGTGGGTAAGTGAGGTCATTTAGTCACGGGTATAGAAGGTGAGGTCTTTTCCATCACAACCTCGCCGCTTCTCGATGGCTAGGAGGAGGCCAGCCACGCCCGTCGCCCCCGCGGCCGCTATGCGCTCAACAGAGAAGTAGTTTTCATCATTGAAACGTTAACGATAACAGTGTGTTGTAGATCGTTATAGAGATCTTTCAATGGTGGGATGTAATATTTGTGGGCTGGTGGAGAACGAAAGCTATTTCTCGGCGCAACGAGCGAAGGGAGGAGAGTGATAGAGCGGGCACCACGAGATGTCTGTGCAGTGTGCCTACCCTGCCCGATAGACAGGGGCTTCATACTACATTGTGAATATTTTTTCTTCATAAAAAGTATCATCTCTAAGTATGTGCTCGGTTCGGTCGATCCTGCCCTCCATTGTCTCACCACTTCCCTGCTTCTTTCCTTAATCTGCTCAATCGTTTGCCCTTACTTTTCTCAGTAGGAAGAATGGTCTGCATTCCCAAGGAGCGCAAGACCTTTTGCAAGGGCAAGAAATGTAAGAAGCATACCGTACATAAGGTCACGCAGTACAAGGCTGGCAAGGCTTCCAATTATGCACAGGTGCGTGTTTAAGTTAACATCGGACACGGAGGGAAAAGGAACGCGAAGTTCGTACTGATCATTTAGCGGATGATTATCGAGCATTGTGCCATCTTCCAGCGACACTGTGAAAACCCATTTATTTTGGCAAGCTGCATTTCAACGTGGCACGGCTATGAGAAGGGTAGGGGCGCCCATCCTGTCGGAGTGTGGTGAATGAAGCTGGGAAGCTGTCACAGTTAAGGGGGCCCGTCCTGTAGAAACTTGTTTGTGAGACATGAAGTGATCGATTCATTTGTCTTCTTTGAGTTGTTAATGAAAAGAGAGAAAGTTAGTGCCGAGGCACGTGCGGAGGGATGTTAAAGGAAGCATCTCGACACGTCGCAGTCACCACGCTTAGGCGATGGCTTGTTTGAACGACCGTCAGGCAGTGTTTGAGAAGTGTTGGGGCTATCCGCGTCTCAACGTTACTTTTATCCCGGTCTCTTTCCAATGAAACATGGCTTCCAGGGCAAACGGCGCTACGACCGAAAGCAACAAGGGTACGGCGGTCAGACGAAGCCCATCCTGCACAAGAAGGCCAAGACCACGAAGAAGGTGACCTTGCGCCTCGAATGCAAGGAGTGCAAGACAAAGAAGCAGTTGGTCATCAAGCGCACCAAACACTTTGAGTTGGGCGAGAAGAAGAAGGCGACGGGACACCAGTACTAATGAGAAACCTGGCGGGCAAGCCTTGGAGACCGTTTACGGTGTAAAGCAAGCAGAAAAGAAAAGGGTAAATCAGGACTCCGCGCTCACTTCCATCGATGGAGGGAATTTGTGGAGTGTTTGTCAAAGCTGGGGCGAAATGTAGACCTACGCATCATGACGGCTATTTAGCAAGCTGTGCTATTGGTACGCTAGAGGCTATTTTCCCTTTCTTTTTCCTTCATGCTTTCAAAAGAAATAACACGGTTACCTCTTACGAACTTCTGTGCTCGATTTTTTCCTTTGACTCATATTTTCGCAAATCCCTTTGCACTCTTCTTGCTTCCCTACCTCTCAATTTGTTATGCCTTTTTGAAAGCACTTTTTCCGAGGAATATCGATACTCCCTGTACGGTGAATTGAATGAGTAAGAAAGCTGGAGATTTCGATGAATGACTAAACTGCATCGGACAGAAAATCCACCATGTATACTTTGAGCAGCATACTCGACTCGCTTCAATTTCTCGCGAACAAAAACGGTCCGGTGATCCGTGCATCTCGTAGATTGTCTGCCATTATGATTCTTGACAGCCTTCAGATGGGCCACACTTTCTGGAGCATTCGAGCCGCTATTCCAACACCAACGAAACCCAAACAACTCTGACGGGAAACGGACGTGTCTTCGTGTATTTAGAATGCGAGTGGCGATGAAAAACAAGTTTTCCGTACAGCTTTCCGCAAACATGCTAGAAAACAGGACCCGGCTGTAAAACAAAAATGGAGGTGGCGCTTGGAAGAATCAAATCTTCCCACGTGAGGGCTTGAACCTCAGACCGCGGCGTTATTAGCACCGTGCTCTACCAACTGAGCTACGCGGGACTGCAACCGATTACGTAGAAGAAATTATAATATTATCAATGTTCACATCGCATCTACATGTCTCAGGCTCTGCTGCCTCAACGAATCGGCCTCCAACGCCCCGTATAGCTTTCGAGCTTGCTCGAGCGTCGCAGTACGTGAGGGGACGTTCGGAGGCTGCACAGCCTGCATTGATGAAGCGGCGGTCCGAGCCACCCACTGGCTGAGTTTTAAGCCTCCCTGAATCATTCAATGGGTTCAGGACTGACGAGTGTTGTCATGTCGTACGACGGGCCGGATTGGCGATTAATAAAAACTTCAGGCGTGGCGTAGATCCACTCCGTCTTCTTGAGTTGGGCAGACCAAAACCACTTTTTGAATGTCGCATTCCCCAGCGCGGCGCCCATGTGACTCTGTACGAGCATCCTCTTGGGTCGTGTCACGTTCGCACGCGTCCATCCCTCTCGACTGACGCTACAGGTGGCGCTTACGATATGTCTTGCCACTCTACACGTTCCAGCCTACGGTGACATCTCAAACGCATCGCCACGATGCATAACACCATTTGTACTTGTGAGCGTGCAATTATGTTGCCACTTCGATTTTCGACACACATTGTGGGGCCACTCCCGTTCGACCTCCTCACCCCCCAAAGCACTGGAAAGAGCATCTACTTCGTACCGAACAACTGGACTACCAGTCCACAAAGTGTTTACCAATTTGATACCTGATTTCTTTTTCGGTATGCTGATCTGTCTGCTCTTACCTACATGATAGAGGCAATGCATCCGCTTGCGGAATCTTCACATGCCTCGCCGTCCGCGGCAGCACCACCTCCAAGGAACACTCACCGCATCGCACTCCTCCTGCTCACCTTCCTTTCTTTCATCTGTTCAAGCACCTCCTTCTTCACTGCCTTCCCGGCATCTTTCACGAGGCCGTCCCCCTGGTCGGTCACTCGGCGCCATGCCGCCCCATTGTTCCGGGGAGTCCTTACCATGGGCCTCCTGGACGGCCTGAAGAAAGCCATGACCAGCGCGGGCGTGGCTTCCGGTGCGATCGATACCTCTATGAATGGTCCACCAGAGATGGAGAACGCCGCATTGATCAAGCAGTACGAGGAGCGGGTAGTGCGCATCAACGCCATGGAAGACGCCTTCGAAAAGCTGAGCGACGAAGAGCTCCGCGCCAAAACAACTGAGTTCCAGCGCCTCATCCGCGAGGGGAAGGAGGATGTGACGGGGCCGCTGCTTGAAGAGGCGTTTGCGGTGGTGCGAGAGGCTGCCTGGCGTGTGCTGCAGCTGCGGCATTACGACGTCCAGCTCATGGGGGGCATGGCTCTCAACGAGGGCCGGCTGGCGGAGATGGCAACAGGTGAAGGCAAAACGCTCGTGGCTACTCTGCCGGCTTACTTGAACGGGTTGACGGGAAACGGGGCCTTTTTGGTCACAGCAAACGATTACCTGGCACGGCGCGACGCGGAGCTGATGGGCCAAGTCCACCGCTTCCTGGGCCTCTCGGTGGGGCTCATCCAGACCGGGATGACCTACCCGGAGCGCCGGGAGGCCTATGCCTGCGATGTGACCTACGTGACGAACGTGGAGCTGGGCTTCGACTACCTGCGGGACAATCTGGCATTGACCGAGGACGAGACGGTGCTGCGGGCCCGGCCCCTGGAGAGGGCTTTCTGTCTGGTGGACGAGGCCGACTCCATCCTCATCGATGAGGCGCGTACCCCCCTCATCATCAGCAAGCAGATCAACGCCCCCCAGCCCAAGTATGGGGCGGCCAAGAAGCTGGTGGACTTCTTGAAGCCGGGCGTGCATTACGAGGTGGACGAGAAAGCGCAGAACGTGGTCCTTACCGACCAGGGCGTGAAGGACTGCGAGAAGGTGCTGGGCAAGAGCCTCTTCGACCTCCAGGACCCCTGGATGAGCTTCGTGACCAACGGGCTTAAGGCCAAGGAGCTCCTGACTCGGGACAAGGACTACATCGTCCGCGGGCAGGACATCGCCATTGTGGACCGATTCTCGGGCCGGGTCTTGGAGGGGCGCAAGTACTCTGACGGGCTGCAGCAGAGCATCCAGATCAAGGAGGGCTTGCCGTGCTCGAGCCAGAGCCAAGTCATCGCAACAATTACGTACCAAAGTCTTTTTCGGCTCTTCTACAAGCTGGCGGGGATGACGGGCACGGCACTGACGGATTACAAGGACTTCGTCACCACGTACAATCTGCCCGTGGTCGCCATCCCTACCGCTCTGCCCAATGCACGCAAAGACTACCCTGACGCCATCTTCCGCTCGAAGGAGGGTAAGCTTCGCGCGCTTTTGCGTGAGACCCGGCGCGCGCACAAGACAGGGCAGCCCATTCTGATTGGCACCACCTCGGTGGAGACCTCGGAGCTGATCGCTGACGCCCTGCAGGAGCTGAACATCTCCTGCAAGGTCTTGAACGCGCGGCCCGAGAACATCGAGAAAGAGTCCCAGATTGTCGCTCAAGCGGGGCGGCTGGGTGCGGTGACTGTGGCCACCAACATGGCGGGTCGGGGCACAGACATCCTCTTGGGCGGGAACCCGGCCCTGATGGCGAGGATCAAGCTTAAGCTCGAGCTGGCGCGCGGGGTGCTGGGGTCGCAAGCGGGGGCGGAGGCAATGGACGACTTTTTCCCCGTAGAACTGAGCCCCGCTGCAGACCAGTTGATCCAGGCAGCCGTAGCCCTGGCCAAGGAGATCGGAGCGGAGGGCATGAGCCTCTTTAAGATCGAGGAGATTGTTGCAGTGGCAGCGGAGAACTCGCCCGTGACGAACCCCGTTTTGTTGGCCCTTCGGGACGCCTACGACGAAGTAAAGCGTCAGTATCAAGACGTGCTGGCTGACGAGAAGGTTCAGGTCAAGAGACTGGGGGGGCTCTATGTGCTGGGCACCGAAAGGCACGAATCCCGTCGCATAGACAATCAGCTCCGAGGTCGGGCGGGCCGACAGGGGGACTCGGGGGCGACGAGGTTTTTCCTGTCCTTGGAGGACGACGTGTTTCGGATCTTTGGCGGCGACAAAATCCAAAGCGTCATGGACACCTTCCGGGTCGGCGATGACCTGCCCATCGAGAGCCCGACGGTTAGTGAGGCCCTGGACAAGGTGCAGCAGCAAGTGGAGTCTTACTACTTTGATATCCGTCAGAAGCTCCTGGCCTTCGACAATGTAATCAGCAAGCAGCGTCAGGAGTTGTACGAAATTCGCGCGGCCATCGTGGCCCATGACGCGGCGCAACTGCACACGATGATGCGGGACTTCGCCAGGCAGACAACGGAGGACATCGTGGACGCCAACTTCGAGACGGAGAAACGGAGCAAGATTGTGGAGAAGGTCCGTCAATTTTTCCCCACGTTGGGACCCGTGGATGAGAAAGAGATAATGAAGATGACGCGGCAGCAGACGTCGGCTTGCATGCATGAGGCGGTAGATAAAACATTGGAGAGAAAGAAAGCGGACTTGGCCACGCACAAGGCTGAACTTTACGCTGAAACGGTTCGATACTTGACGTTGCTTCAGATCGACAATTTGTGGGCACAGCAGCTGGAGGCTCTGGAGCAACTCAAGGAGATATCGGTCTTGCAGCGCTTTAAGGGCGCGGACCCTATGCTTGAATATGAGAAACGCACAAGCGCTTTTTTCCGGGATTTGATCGGCAATGTCCGTCGCAATACGGTGTATTCACTTTTTCAATACCAGCCGAAGGGGACGGCATCAGGTGGTGGCGAGACGGTGGCGAAGTAAAATTTACGAGACTTCTCTTGTGACCGGCTTTATTCGTTTAAGAGTATAAAAGGAAAAAAACATAAAACTCATTCAAACCACTTCCAATTGGAACAGTACGCATGCAAGAAAGCTTTTAAATTGTAGTTGATTTATGAGCAATCCATAATGAAGAGCATTCGCCATTATGGGCATACCGTAGGGCAAGGCCGGGCGGCGTCATATCAGTAGCCCGGCATTTTGAGGTCGGCCCCCGTCGCACTGCTAGAAGTTGGCACGGATACTAGACCATAAAGCCCGACTTCGCTTTTTAATTGGAAATACCACGCAGGTGGACGGAACGCACGGCTTTCATTAAGCACGTCCGCGTGGTCTAGGGGAATCTCTCGTGTTGTGTGCCCCCTAAGCGGAGGTAATGTGGCAATGGGGAGATCGACAGTTTCCCAGTCCGTCCGCTGGAACGCGTACGTTCCATAATGCCCGCCTCCCTTTCAGGACGGCAAATTGTTGTGAAGACCCGCAAAGGCATTGATGCTGGTGTATGACGTGATACTCTGTCGTGCTTTCTCGACTCCACACGCCTAGTGGACTCCACTTTCTACGGCATTGCCACAATATTATTATCTCATCGTATCAGCATCCGTTGAAATATATGCAGCCTTACTTCGACCGAACTCCACAAATAACAAAACATCAACAGGCATAATGGCATGCTTAACTTACACAGGACAAAGAAAGAGGCTTTTGACTAGAAAATTAAGATAGTAATCCGACTGGACATGGAGGAGAAGGTCGAAGATTCGTCCACCGGGGATAAGGATAAGGGCAGCGTTGCAGATCTGGAGTTCGGCAGCAACTCTGTAGATAGCATGGGCAGCGACTGTAGTAATTGTGTGAGCACACCTCGAAGGCAGCCGATGCATTCAACCATGGGAAAGAATTGCGAAAACTCAAGTCGGGGGCGTGGCGATGGAAACGCCTTTAAAAATGAGAGCGAGCTCCCCTCACTGTTGACGGCCGCAGGTCGTGGCTTGAGTAACAACCAGACCGGTGGTAATAGAGGGAATAGGAAATGCTATGGGAATGAGACAGTGAACAGTAACGGGTCCGTTCACGCCGGCGCCAGCAGTAACAGCAATGGAAAAGCTGAGTGTACAGACAACGGCAGCAAGGACAGTGGGGATGGGACGCTCTCTGTGCATCCCAAGCCTAAGTTGCAGGGCATATTGAAAAAAGAGGGGCTAACCGGCGGGAATCTTGGAAGGTCAGGTATGGGAAGGCGAAGCTCATCGTTCTATGCGCCGAAAGGCTTGAGTCGAAGCAGCAACTCCCTTAGCACGCGCTTCCATTTGGTCCCTCCTTCAAAGACGGTCCGCTTTCGACTCGAGAGCGATAACGAGAAGCGGCCATGGTTTGCTCTATTGGAAATCATGGACCCGGGCTCGCTTTTCATGGTGCGCTGGAAGAGCCTGTGCATCGTCTTCTTGTCGATCTCCTTCTTTCGATTGCCAGTCATTATGGCGTTTGGGGCCCATGGCCTCCTCATCGACTTTATATGTGACGTCTATTTTTTTATAGACAACGTTTTCGCCCTGCACACGGCCTATTTGAAAAAGGGAGAGCTCATAACCGACCGGCGGCGCATTGCACGGCGATACTTTAGCTGGAAGACCTTCATGAGGGGAGAGCGTTGGTCGTACCTCGTCTTTCTCATGGAATTCGTCCCCTTCTATTCGGCCATCATCATTATGGCCTTCTACACCCTGCCGGACTGGTTTCTTACCCTGTGTGCCGCATCGCGAGCCCGCCGAATGTACGATCTCCTTTCCTACTTCCATGCGCTCGAGTTGCGGCTTGACAGCGACCTGCGCGTGCTGGCCGTCACCAAGTACGGACTTGTCCTCTTTGGGAGCGCGCACTGGTTCGGCTGCGTCTGGTGGGCCGTGGCCCGATTTTCGGGATTTACGGAGAGCTGCTGGGTGTCGCAATTTCTGCGACTGACAGCGAGGCCCGTCTCGGATGAGAGCTTTCGGAGCACGTCCTTCAATTATTTCCTCTCCTTGTATTGGGGCTTTACCGTCCTCACAGGCACTATGGTGCCAGGATATGCGCCAGACAGCAGCCAAGAGACGATTCTGTCGATCGTGTCGATCTTCAGCCAAGTCCTCATTTTCTCCTTCCTGTTCGGTATCCTGCTCCACTACATTGTCAAAAAGGACGCCAATCAGGAGAAGTACAAATCCTTGATAGACAAGGTGGAGCGCTATGCCAAGATGCACGAGCTTCCACGGCGTTTAGAATCCTCCATAAAGCTTTGCTTCACATTTCAGCACCAAAATCGCATTGGCCAAGACGAGGAGATCCTCTCTGCTATTCCCATGACCATGAAAACCAAGATCCTTGCCTACCGCTACCAAATGGTGGCCGCCAACGAGATCTTTGAAGGCTGCCAGGAGCATTTTGTCACTTCTGTTTTGGCCGTCCTTCGCCCCAAGATCCTCATTCCTGGCGTGACAATATTCAACAGGGACGACATGACCCGGGAGGCCGTGTTTTTGGAGGAGGGTGAGGTGGAGGTGCACGCCGAGGACGACGCGGGCGCTTTTCGAATGATCAAACCCTCTGAGGATGTCTTCCCTGTCGTGGGCGCCATTGCATTTTTTCTCGGTATTCCACAACCCTACACGCATAAAGCTAGCATGAAGTCGCACGTTAAGCTCCTGACCTTGTCCAAAGACGACTACGAGGATATCAGAGACCGCTACCCCGAGTCACGAGACCAGCTCATCGGCAATATCACGGCGGCCGTTGGATTGACGCGGGACGGCGACATGGATGACATTAGCGGGGCGGTGGTTCTGGAAATGGAGAGCCCTATGGGCATGCCAACGGATGTGGGCGGAGATAGCAATGCTGCTCCACTGCAAGAGCAGCGGCAACGACGGCAGCAGCAGCAGCAGGATCAGTCACAGTCTCAGGGAGTAACCGCTGCAGATTTAGGCGTGCGAACGGGGGAAACCGAAAAGGTCGCACTTCGACGTAAGGTGGCGTTAGGGCTGCGGAAGAAAATGGATGACGAGCTCGCCACCATGTTCAACGCCGTCGAGGAGGGCGACCTGGAATCCGTCAAGCTGCTGCTTGACAAGGGCTTTAAGGTAAATACGACCGACTACGACCTACGTTCGAGCTTGCATTTTGCTGCCACGAGGGGCGAAGACAAAATCGTAGAACTGCTCACCCAACGGGGGGCTGACGTGCACTCGCGAGATCGGTGGGGCCGGAATGCGCTTCAGGATGCTATCGACAATGGATACACAGTCGTGGCAAGCATGCTGGCGGCCCAGGGCGCTGAACTGAGACTGCGAAATTCAGCAGGTCGGCTGTGTGCGGCGGCGTTTACTGATAATTTGTTCGAGCTCCAGCGTTTGATCGAGAATGGCGTTGATTGCAACGTCGTTGACTACGATGGACGCACAGCACTGCACCTAGGGGCTTGCGAGGGCAATAACAAGGTTGTGGAATATCTACTGCTGCCCATAAATAAATGCAATCCAGGTGTTTTGGATAGATGGGGAATTTCTCCACTTTTTGACGCCATCAAGCACGGAAATTTGTCCGTAGCACGCGTTCTCTACGAGAATGGCGCCCGCCTGTCCAAGGGCAAGGCGGCAACATTTTTGTGTACGGCCGCAGCCAACGGGGACTCTTCATTGCTGCAAATGCTGTTTGAGTGCGGCGTAGAAACGAATATCGGTGATTATGATTATAGATATCCAATCCACTTGGCAGCAGCCGAGGGTGAGGTTATATCTGTTGAGTTTCTTGCATATGCACACGCTGAACTTAGCGTCAAAGATCGGTGGGGTCGCACTCCATTGGATGACGCCATAACCGAAGGGCATCTTTGCTGTGCGAAGATGCTGATGAGCTTTGGTGCTGAGTATACAATTTCCATTGATGCGGCGACTCAAGCGCGTATTGACGCCGTGGACCTAAAGGAAGTGCGGGCGATGGTCAGGGCAGAGCGGACAGTGCAAAATCAGCATAAAAGCGTCGCGAAACAGTTGAGAGAGATGGTCAAGTGGATGGCCGCAGAAACCGAAACTTGGCAGAAGAGTGTTGAGGAGCGTCTCAAACATTTGAAGCGGACAACAGATCGCATGATTTCGGGGGACGAAATCGACGACTTTCACCTGGACACGCAGGATTTCCTCGCGCAATCTGACTTATCCATTCTAGTATCAGAGCGCCCAGAACGTGTCACAATTGAGTCAAACATGAGCTATCCGGATTCATACATGCTGAGCCGCTTCATAAGCGAGGCGTCATCAAGTTCTGACAGTGCAAGGGAATTTACTAGCACGAGTAATGCTGCAAAGAGGGCTATATCTAGTGAAGCGACAAGCAGCGATCGGAAACAAAACCATGGCCTAAAGTCAATGCAGCATTTTTTTCTGAAGTGGAGCCTTATTCACTCTGCGATCAAAAACTGGAAGGAACATCTGATTGTAACGGCTCGGCGCGACATGCACGAACCGCCTGGTATAAATAAGACTGCCCTAGGTACTGCCCTCCGCTCATTAGGAGTTTCTGTCACCGATCACGATCTCGATCGAGCATTCGAAGCGTGCAAAAGTGGTACAGAGGAGGTCGATACTGCTCAAAGGGTGAGCGGTCTTGGAGAGATTGAGGAAATGACATTTTTGGAAGGAAATGCTATGATATCTGCAGACAAGGCGGCAAACGCTCCTGAATCGGTGTCGTGCGAAGACGTAGTAATGGCCATGCCTGTCTGGTCGTTCATCATGCATGCCCCAGCCGCGGGTGGTAGCGATTTATCTCGGCTTCAGGAAGCAGTGCACGTGATTTGCGAAGGCTATCGTTTGCTGACTCGGCATGGAAACGGTAAGCTAGGCCGTGCTGCTTGGATGATTCAAAAGAGAGAAACTGACTTGGGCGAGTTTAGCTCGGTTATCGATCAAGTATTTCTTGATCAGGATGTCATCGACAAGGAATCGTTTTTCTTGACCGTTGCACGTTGGGCTGCGCTTCGTGACGAGGATAATGGCGTCTCAGATGACTACGGGTCAGGTGCATATGAAAAAAGTACAGTTTTAGGCTTGAGCCCCGATGATGACGCCTCATTTCAAAGCCAGGGAGGAAATTTGGACAAGATGCCTTCCGGCGTTGCGAAGTCGGGTACTCTACGGGAGAGCCGCATGCCGTGTGACCTGGGGCATAGCTTGAGCAACTCAAGTTGGCCTGAACTGGCGGCAAACCGTCTGTACTTAGATAGGATTGAGAGCGATTCCAGCCTTCAAGGGCAGATGGGCTCCCTTTCTGCCAATCAACTCCCACATTTATACGTTAAAAAACGCAATTTGTGGACTCGTCTGTGCACTGCCTGGAAGTTATTTTGTATAAAGCGGAAGTTACGTGCTTCTTTAAAAGCCGGCGAGGGTCAGTCCAGGACACAGCTGGCAATGCCAGACTTTGCCCGACATTTCGCCCGACTAGATCTAGAGCGGTGCGACTGGCTTGATCGTAACCGTACCGAGCTTCTGCTTGCTCGAGGCTTCGATGCCGACCTGAGTCGAGGAGAGTGGGGCTTACTTGCCGAGTCCTTGAAAGACAATGTAGTAGGCAAGGTCAGTCTAGCAGCTGTGGAGCGTTTTTGGATGGAGTTAAATGGTGTCTCAGCCAAATTGCAAGTGGCGTCAGCGCTGGACGCCTCACAACGGGGCATCAATTCCTTAAATCCGTCTCAACGCGTCCTCAAGGATAATGCTGCCTTTGATGCCGAGGGCAGTAAGCGCATTCCTGGCGCGATGATTTTGGTAGAGCGCCGATCCTGGAGCGAAGCCCTTTTGTTCGACAGGAAGGGGTGGTTCATCTCGATGTGGGTCGTGGTTATGATAGTGAATGCGCTGTATTATTTTCTGAGCGTACCTTTCATTATCGCCTTCCTGCGAGACGAGATTCTTGGTGAATATGAAAGCTGTCTTTGGGTTGCATATGCTTTTGATTGCCTCCTACTCTGTGACGTCCTGGTCAAGCTCAATACAAGTTTTATAGATACTTCATGCAGTGTTTTAGTCGTCAATCGGCGCCGAATTCGTCATCGCTACTTGACGGGAGGTTTCCTCAGAGATCTTGTCGGGATGCTACCTGTCGATATCCTTGTGCGATTTTTGGGTGGCTCAGGCACGCTTGTGGCGTTCCTGCGTCTGCCTAAACTCATTTTTTGCTACCGCCTCGTCAATTTTTTCAGACGCCGCTCCCTCAATTCTTCATCTCGCTTGGCTGTAGATCTTCAAGCCCTGCTTTTCTCAGCGCTCGGCATGATTCACATTCTAACATGTGTTTGGTTCTTTATGACCGAGGGTGATCCGGGCAATTATCAGGCCTTGAGCGGTTATGAAGATTACGGAAATTACACAAATGATCCTTCCGGTGGTGGACCATTCCGGCTCGAATATTACATTTTTTGCTACATGTTGATCACTACGATCATCTCCACTCAAGGCATTTACGACGTTGTGATGGGGCAGGTGCGCGAAATATGGTTCACCATGTTTATACTTCTGCTGAATCTCTCCGCCTGGGCCTATCTAATGGGGACCATTTCCGGCCTGTGCGTGACGGCTGACGAGTCGATCGCACAGTCTCACGAGCTGATGACTGCTGTTTCCCGCTTTATTCAGCACAATCCTATGCCTCCCGGTGTGTCGGAGGAGTTGAAGGGTTATTTTAACATAAATGCCCAGCAAAAAACGCAGTTGTCGCTGACAGAGCAGACACAAATATATCATAGCCTACCACTGTCTCTACAAGTTGAGGCTGCACGGCATATTTCCCGAGACTCTTTATTGTGTGTCGAAATTTTCACGAAGACCAGTGAGTATTTCCTGGACTCTGTTTCTACGCTTTTAGACATGGAACTCTTTGGGGTAGGCGACTATGTGTACAAGGCGGACGACATCTGCCGCTCGCTGTACATCGTTGCTTCAGGTAGCGTGGAAGTAGGAAAGATGAATTCAGAGACTAACGAGTTCGAAGTCGACGAGATCGCTGGGGTCGGCTATGCGCTTGGACAGCTAGAGTTTCTCTTCGATGTGCGATACATGACCTCAGCAAGAGTGTCGGGCGCGGACGATGTGCGGGTTTTTAGGTTGGGTAAGGAGGACTTCACACGTGTCATCAAATTGTATCCCATGGATGAGGACATTTTGTACGAAAATCTCTCACGCTTGGCGGACGATAAGATGGAAACCAGTTCGAGGGCACCAAGCACAGCCCAGAGCATGTCCACGCACTCGCTAGACTTCACAGTCGTAGGCGGTGATGACCTCATGGAAAAGGCTATGGATAGCATTGACAAAGCTAAAAAGCGGAGCAAGGAGCAGCGTATCCGCTCTTTTTGCAATGCGGCCGCCGAAGGGAACATGGACATCCTGCAGCGCCTCCTCCGGAGTGGTATCGATATAAATGGACGAGATTGTAACGAGCGTACTGCACTAATGCTGGCGACCTGTGCAGACAATTTCGAGCTTGTCAAATGGTTAGTCTCTTTGGGAGCAGAAGTGAATTTGCGAGACAAGTTTGGGGGCTCCGCTTTACTGGATGCCATGCGTCATAGTACACCCTTGCATATGGAGATTATGGGCTTTTTAAGCAAACAAGGCGCCGTCTTAGAACTGGACGATGCAGCGGGAGAGCTTTGTCAGGCAGCAGCAGACGGAGAGAAAGAAAAACTGGCTCGGATGCTTGAATTGAATACATCACCAGATGTAGCTGATTACGATAAACGTACTCCCCTACATCTGGCTGCTTCAGAAGGTCGCCTAGATTGTGTGAAACTCCTGCTGGAGTATTGGGCAGACGTAAACCCTATTGACCGAATGGGTGGGACTCCCTTGTCGGATGCGGTACGGCATGGGCACCTTCACATTCAGACACTTCTACGCCAGCATGGTGGTAAGCTCAATATGGACCCGTTCGAGCTTGGGACGTGCGCGTGTGAGGCAGGGTCCTCGGGCGACCTGGACAGCATCCGTGTGCTGGTTGAGAATGGTGCCGACATCAACACAGGAGACTACGACGGTCGCACGGCGTTGCACATGGCTACTTGTTATAATCGGTTGAGCGTCATCGAATATTTGGTCTCGTTGCCGTCGATCAACCTCAATCCACTGGATCGTCTCGTAAATACGCCTCTTGACGACGCGGAAAGGGAGGGCCAAGGTGCTATTGTTAAAATTCTTCAAGCCCGTGGGGGCGTTCCAGGCACTCATCCATCGTTGAAAGACCAAGTTGCTCAACAAAGACAGAAAAAAGCTGAAGCTGAGGCCGTCAAAAAAATGCGTCGTGAGGCGGACGCACGCTTATTTGAGGAGTGGAGCCTCGTGCAAGAGGACCTGTCGCGAGTCTACAGCTTTATGAGTGAGTACTTGCCATCACTCTGTAAAAACATCAACATTTTAAGCATGACCCTGCGGAGTCGACGAACACAAAGTACGATTGATCGTTCCCCCCGGCCGATCTTGCGGAAACCCGGCTCTATTTTTACAAGTCTTTCCTAGCCTTCTTAGAGCGGCGTTACAAAGTCAATCTGGAGATGTCCTTGACGCTCATCGAAGAACTAGAGGAAGTAACTTCTTTTGAAGACAAGGCGCGAATCGCAGGGTACATCGTGGAACGCTTTCTTGACGCGAAATCTTCAGATCGTGTGCACTTTCATCCCACACAGGTCGGGCTGGTGAAGGAGCGCCTACTCGCTGCATTTCCGGAGAAAGTCTTTCCTGTCGATTTACTCGAGCCTTTTCGAGCAAGTGTTGTTGAAAAGATGGAGGAATTACTGCCAGACTATTTTAAATCAGATTTTTATTACCGTGCTTGTCGGCAGCCTAATGGCTTCCTGTGGAGAGTGATGAAACTCTCTCGTTTGCTACATGGGCTGTGTAATCAGATACTTGTCGATGTCATTAATCCTTTTCTAAAGCTATGCAATCGAGATGCACTTGCATGCGTGCCACACTATTCAAAAAGCAATAGGCAGGCTTTTCGAGAGGAATTTGTAAAGCTAAAAAATAACATTACGTCGCTGCAACCAGTCTTGCACATTGTCGGGTACAAGTCCAAGCATGACGCAATGCAAGAATGTATCAAGGAGCGCCGAGAGAAGCGCACAGGAAATGGAGGTACCGGACATAGGAAGTAGAATGCGAAGTTTGACTCAGGAAGCGGAGTAAAAATTGTGAGCTCCAGCTGCCGTGAAGCTGTCCAGGTTGTTCCAGGACAAGGGAAACTTTAAAGATGAATGATCTGGGTGCACGACCTCTGGGTGCACGACCTTCCGTGAACTCACGGCTCATTGAAGACGGGGGTAAAAAATGATCGGACCTGAAACAGGCAGTGTAAAGCTATGCCATTGCGATAGATGGGAAAAGGAAAGAGCGCAGTAACTCTGTTCCGAGAATGTTGTGCAGCAAATTTCCATCGCCTCGAGACGATCTTGAGAAATTCATAACGTGCGATGGTCGTCGAGATCAGAAAGTGGCTTCATTTTATTCGTGATTCTACAATGTTATCCAGGTGGTTCCATTCATGTGACATAAGATTCTCTAAGAATAAGCTAGATTCATATGAAAGAAACATGTCGCACACGGCAGCTGAGTTCTTCCCTTTGTATTGCATTGAGAACAAGAAATATTCTTCAAGGTTCGCCTAAGCAGCCTTGCCAGTTTCGCTGATGTTCAGCCGTCTATATCTCCAGTTCAGGCCCTCCTCATATTGGCGTTCTCTCGTATTAAATCTCATCGTCGGGACCCACACGTCAAACCCGCCTCACTATGGAGGAGTCTTATTTTTCTTACATCTGTCGCATCACAAAGACCAAGGGCTTATCGAAAAGCCTCCTATCATATGAATTTGTGTCACCGATTACCGCCTTCTGCCGTAAAAAGTGCTCAAACCTTGGTTACCATCACCTGATATCACCTTTAGCCCATCATATTCCATTATGCTCTTTTCTTTTCAACCTTATCACCCCCTCTACATCTTGTACTTTTTCGTCTGCTGCGTGAGCGTGCGCTTCTAGCTTTGGTTCGAGGCTGTCACATCGAAAGGCTGCGTACAGAAGCTGACCGCAAATTGTGTGGCCTTGATGGAGTATGTCTGTGGAGCTAGGTCAGCAGGCACCTCAAAGGGAACCGTAA
Organism: Microchloropsis gaditana; assembly: GCF_000240725.1. Taxonomy (NCBI): domain Eukaryota; class Eustigmatophyceae; order Eustigmatales; family Monodopsidaceae; genus Microchloropsis; species Microchloropsis gaditana. Next base: position 43,065 of record NW_005803762.1, read on the forward strand.
GAGAACCCTTGCCCTTAGGGACGATTTGGCCGATTGGGATGTCATCACTTGAGCCCAAACCGCATTTCTTTGTCAGCGTCAGGCCTACGGGCGCCGTCGATGAGAATCCAGAAATCATCACTTTGCCCGTCTCTCCCTGACTAAACGTCGGGAGGGCCAGACGCTCGCCGGTTTCCGTCGACACTAGGACAGTGGGCACCATATTGCCCGAGAGCGCTCCGACGACAGAGCTCATCACCGTCGATGAAGCCTGGGGCAGGGCCATTCCTCTCACCTTGTGGGTAGTCACGAAGTCAGCGTTGCTCTCGTCTATCAATACGTCGACAGGCAGCATCTCACCAAGGACCGACGCGAAGTCCGCGGCCTTGAATTGCTTGACCCAATCCGAGGCGAGAGCGGCGCACTCGTCGTCGTGTGTCGTGAAAGAGAGGTCGTAGACCTCTGTGAGCTCTGAGTCCTTGAAAAAAGCCTCTGCATTGGACAAAGCGAACTCCTGCAGCTCGGGATGTCTGATACTATTCTTCTTCTGCACGTTCACTCGCGCACAGTCGTCGCCGAGGGCCTTGGAAATGGCCGATTGCAGGTCAGACGGCTGTGCGCATTGTTCCGGTACTGATTCCGCGCTGCTAGAGCATCCAAGCTTCAGAATCGCTGTTGTCACTTGAGTATCGATTAGAGGCATGTCCGCGCTGCTTTCATCGTACAGATTGCTTGCCTGTTTGATCCACTTGGGGAGCGCCTGGGCGGTTCCATCCGTGCCCAGCACCCGAACATCTTCGAGGGAGCAGGCAGACAGCTCTTCTTCGCTGAGCTCGCAGGCCCCCGCGTTCTCGCCGACGATCTGTTTGTTCATATTGCCCTTGAAGCCGCAGGGGTTGCAGGCAATGGGGCCGTTGACCGCCGCGTAGTGTGTCTGAGGTGTGTTCGTTCCCACAGAGCCTAGGGGCGAGTCCTTCACCGCCTGGACGAAGGCATTCGGGGTGCCTGCCGAGAAGGTGTTCTCGCCTTCTAAGACCGTGAAACTCGAGGCAGGAATGGCGGATGCTTGCGACTCCGCCGAGGCGATCTCGAAATCCTCCAACTCCGCTGCCAGCGGCTGCACCAGATAGTTCTCCTGCACTTCCTCGTCCATGTCCTCCTCCACGTCGTCGTCCTCGACGGCGTTCTCATCGGACTCTTGATCCTGCCGTCGGCCTTTTCTGATATTGTCTGGGAAAGCATGAAAGGCGCATGGGAGTGAGAACTAATTTATTTCTGGCAATATTGACAATGACATACAGAAAGAGTCATCTCATACTTACAAGAATAGAAATCGTCGTCGTCCATTACGTGGTTTTCAACAGGAATGACGTCGTCATAATCTTTGCCATTTTTAAGATCAATGACATCTTCACCCTCATCCTCTTCGAAAGTTCCGTCCTCATCGTCTTCTTTCTCTGCCTCATCCTCGTCCTCGAGGTCGTCCTCGTCATCGACATCATCCGCCGTGCCTTCATCCTCCCCCAAGTCTTCTGTGAACTCCTCATCCCCGGCATTGATGTCAGCATCGTCAAAATCAAGGTCATCTTCCTCAAAATCATCGTCGTCGTACTCTTCGTCTTCGAAATCATCCTCGGGAACGCCTTCCACATCATCGTCCTCGACGTCATCGTCCGCCGCACCGTGCTCGACCTCCACATCATCGTCCTCGACGTCATCGTCCGCCGCACCGTGCTCGA
>NW_005803761.1:0-44726 GCF_000240725.1 Microchloropsis gaditana
TATCCAGCTCCGCCTCCGTCGCCCGCCCCCCGTACCTCGCTCCCTTTCCAAGCCCCAAACCCACCCACTGGCTTGCGCCTCCGCCTCTGTCAAGGCCAGCAGGCCCTCGAGCTCCTCGTACACGGGCACGGTCTCGACCAGGGTCACCACGTCCGCCCCCCGGAACGGAGCCGGTCGTGGANCCCGGGGGGGCTGAGGGAGGCTCGCCTCAGGTCCCACACGCTCACAATCTGGTCCCTCCCGGCCGTTAACAGCGTGTTGCCATCCTCACTCACGCCTACGCCCGTCACCGTGCTCATGTGATTGGTCAGCACCTGCAAACAGCAGCCTCCCCCCCCCCCGGGCCGGCCCGCCCCCCTTCGCGCAGGCTCCATACTCGCACGGTGCAGTCGTCGCTGGCACTGAATAGCAGCTCCCGCTGTGCCGACTCCGGGTGAAAGGCGACCAAGGTGACGATGCCCGTATGACCGCGGAAGTTGTGCGTGCAAAAGCCTCCCGGAACGTCCCAGACCTGGACGCTCCGATCCGAGCCGCCAGTCGCCAGCAAAGTGCCCGTGCTGTCGTACTCCATGGCCAGTACAGGGGTCTCGTGCGCTTTGTAAGCGCGCATGCACCGAGGGCGGAAGGACCGTCCGGAAAGTGGGGCAGTGGAGGGTTCGACGGGACCTGCCGGGGAGCGCCAGTCCCAGTAGCGAAGCATCAGGTTGCGGCTTGCGGTGGCGATTTCTTGCCCGCTTGGATGAGCGGCAAAGGCGACGATTTCCTCTTTTCCCTTGGATTGAAATAAGCACATGACGGTGACGTCGTGGGTAAGAAAAGGGGCAAAGTCGCTGAGTGACGTTTGATAAAGCGTGTGATGGAGAGAGGAGGGGACACTGCCCCAATTGAGCGGTAATAAAGACTATGTATGGACATAGATTAAGTAACGTCCGAATTGACTTCGAGCATTCACACCCAATGCCCCCTCTAAAGTTTTTCTGGCAGCACGATTTGACCGGAACATGCCATGGGAGAATATCACAATCTCCGGCTTCGACGTGTGCGTACAAGTGATTCCAAGTCACAACGACATGATCTGTAGTTGACGTACCTCTCCCTCGCCGCAGCTGATTAATGCCACAACCTGTCCATTCTCAACGTCAGACAAAACGACGTCCGAGCCGTACATGGTAACTAAATACTCCTCCAGCGGGGACTGCAACTCCGTGTCCTCCAGTGCTAGTAATGCCACCTGCGCAGGCATGCAATAATGAGGGACGAAGTGAGTTTCTTTACCATTCATGATGTTAAAAAATCATCTTTATCTTCAGACATACCTTCCCGCCCGTGTAAATTCCCCTTTGTGTTTTTTTGACGGCCCAGGCGCGGCTGAGGGACATGGATACTGCGCCGTCGACCTCCTGGCCTGCCAGATGGGAGCCGCTTGCTTTCAAGCGCAATGGCTCTACCATCCTTCGCGCGCTGTCAGCGTCCACCACAGCAGCGAGGCAATATTTGTCCTGGTGATATAAACCGCTTGTTTTCCACAGAAACAAGGAGTGAGTGGGGGCAGAAAAAGGATGGAGGAGAAGCCGGGTCGAGCCCTGTCTCGCCGTCCTCGCTGACTTTCCCACCCGTTTTGTTGTACAAAAACGCAAGTTTACCTACTTAGCCATACCCCCCGCCACGCGTCATAACAGGGCATATGAAAGGATGAAGCAGCGTTTTCTTGTGCTTGAGCACCACGTTAGTGTACCTTTTTTGGCACCTTTGGTCCCTCCTCGCGCTGGCACAGTTTTCAACGCGTTGACCTGTCCTCTGCCCGCAGCTGCAGCAGCCGCTGTGCTCGTCGATGGCCCCCTCTTGGGACCCTGCGGCTGGATCAGCGTTGCCTCGCAAGACGGGCAGGTGCGCGTGTACGACATCGCCTCTTGGCTTGGAAACTCTTTAAAAGGATGCCTCGGGGAGATCAAGCCGTTGGCCCTCGTGCACTTATTGCGGCCGGTAGGACAGGGTCCGGGGCAGATACACGCGCACACGTGGGGGCGTCGCATCAGCCCAACAGACCCGACATTTGATTCAACCGCTGACCAGTCGACGGACGACAGTAGGGAGGAAAAGGAAGAGTGCTATTTGGCCACCTTGCACCGGAAGGGCTGCGTCGTCCATCGTCTTTCCCCCCTGGGAAGTCCGACCTTCCCACCCACTCCCTGCGCTTTCCTTCAACCCCTCGCAGAGGCCCGTTGCCTTGACATGCATATTGTCGCAGAATGTTCTCCCGCTTCGGCCCCATGCACATCTGGCTGCACTAGCCTCGTGGCTCTAGGAGGGAGTTTCGGCGTCGAGTTGCATCCTATTGTGAAGGGGGCTGAGGCCCCTCGACCTCTCTGCCTGCTGGACCGTGTCCCAGTGTCCCTCCTCCGCTTCTCCCCCACAGGGCAGCACTTGGCGTGGGCGTCTTTAGACGGGCGCATCGGCGTCATCGATGCACACAGCGTCCTGGCAGTGGTGCGAAAGCGGGAGGAGGAGGCGGCGCAATCCGAGGACCGAAAGCCGGCGCCGCAGCCATACAATCCGCAGCAACAACTTCCAAGAAAACAGGAAGGGCAGACTGCCCGTTTCGATCGATGTCAGTGGGAGCTATCTAGCGCGAAGGGAGAAAGAGCGGTGAGCATGGCCTTCTCCTCCTCGGGCCAGAGGCTGGCAGTGGCCTGCGCAGACGGCAGCGTTCTCTTGTACCGCCCACCCTCCCGGTCCGAGCCCCCCTTTCCCCCGTCCCGCTCCCCCTCCTCCTCCTCTTGGCGGCCATGTCCTGCCTTCTCCTGCTCCCTGAATGCCCCCCTCCCTCCCCCCCCCCCCCGCCCGGAGCCTGCTCTTCCCATCTGGACAGCACAGTCTCCCATCTCACGGGCGACGGGAACGAGGTGACGGGTTGTGGCGATGCGGGCGACTGGGCTGGCGGCAGTCTCCTGCCTTGTCGCCCCTCCTTGGCGTGGAGTCCTGGAGACCTCTATTTGGTGGTCACTCTCCCCGGCAGCGCCGGCCGGAGTGGCGGCAACAGCACCCCTGGTGTGGTAGCGGGTAGATGCATAAACACCAGCGTGGGGTCTCCCCCGCGACTGGTCGTGCTGGATGCCCGGAGCGGGAGAGTCCGGCAAATGACGATCCTCCCACGGCCTTGGCAAGGCATGAGTGTGGGACTGCCTCCTCGGGCGTCGGGGGGATGGGCCGGGGGGTCAGACAGTGAAGGCGCGACAATTCTAGGGGTCGACGACCAGGGATGCATGCACGTCCTACGGTGGCGGGGTGCGGGGGGGTGCGGAGAGAGCCTCCGAGAAAGGGGTAGGGTGACGTGGCAGTTTTTGGCCCGCGGCGAGACGGGGAGTTTGCGTGGGCGCGAGGGTCCCGCGGCTGGGGAGGGCGGCGACAGAGACTGGGCTGCATGTGAGTTATTGTGGTGGAGGGAGGACGGTAAAAAGGGACAAGGCCCTATGGAGATGGTTGTTCGGGCACCGTTCCTACCGGCAGATGGTTGTCGGGTCAGGCGGAGCGGGCGGGAGGAACTCGTGTGCTTTGATGACAGGGACAAGGGCGACAGAAATTTCTGGGAAAGTCCTGGTCGCCCGCAGTCGGGCGCGTTTGTCGTTGGAAAGGAGCACATTGGCGTCGCCTTCCCGGAAGCCTTTTACGTCCATGCGTGGGACGCGGAGGGTTTGCAGCTTGACGAGGGGAGAAGTGCAGCGAGGCTCGCGGATGGGAGCCAGTGGTGGGACGGCTGGGGGTGGTGCTGTGAGAAAGAGCGGTTGGCAAGGATCGCTTTCGTGGAAGAAGAAGAGGAGCTGAAGGTCCTCGGGCTGCTGGCACCGAGGCAGGGAGCAGGGGCGCAATTTATGCGCCTGACGCTTTTGTCGAAGCGAAAGGGCCCGCGTCCTCCCCTGGTTTCTCCCTTCTCCCCCTCCCTTCTCCCCTCCGGCGCGACTTTCCTGCCCTGCTCCTCTGTGGAGCTGAGGTGGCCTCCGGGCATGGACAAGGATAGGTGTGACGTGCGGTCCTGGCGATGGTCTCTGCTGGTCGCACCTCTGCTGAAAAGCCGGCGCACGGGCCGGGCGAGTCACAGCCCTGATAGGCCCTTCGTCCTCCTAGGGTGGCGCCCCGGTACGTGCAGCGCCAGTCGTCGGGGGAGCGAGGCCATAAAACCCATGAAGGCCGCGCACTCCCACACTTCCAGGGTTCTCTATCTTTGGCGCGGGAGAATAACGGACGACAAGGGGGCCAGTACAGGCGTCAGGATTCTTCGCTCAACGGAAGCCCAGGCGGCATGTCCTTGTCCTCAATCCGAGCCCGCGTCTCCTGGAGGAATCAACAGCGATTTGACGGAGCCACTTGCTCCCCCGCTGGTGCTGGCTAGGGAGCTTCCATCGGTGATACAAGTCCCTTGTGTCGGGGCATTCAGGCCCGTGGCCCTCAGGGTGAGGTCGGTGGACCCCAGTCGCGCTCCCTGCGAGAGCCTCGAGTTTCGGGAGGTGATGGATGACGAGGAGAGGGGAGGGCAGAGGGGAGGAAGTGCAAGAGAGGACGGCTTCAAGGGTTTGGGAGGGCAGGTGTGGAGGTTGAACCTGTGTGCTTCTGTGGACAGGGAACGGCCTGCGAGGAGCCCGCCGGGGAGGGAGGATGCCGCTCCGGTGGATGATGAGAGTGAAGGGGAAGGGGAGGAGGGGGGAGCCTCGACGAGCTGGTCGTGGCAAGTGATCTGCCCCGCACGTACTACTGCTTGAAAGTGTAAAGGAAAGCTCACAGGTCAATGCATGGTGACGTCACACGTGTGGCAAGTAGCAAGTCAGTCGAGGTACATAGAGGAATCAAGTAAATGATGCAGCGCTTCTCGAATCTCAGCGTGCTTACTCGAAAAATGCCTGTCTCCAACTCACAGTGTTGCACAATTCTGAAATTTCTTTTACCATTAAATTACTTTAGAAATGCTTCGTCAGCATGAATTGCTTCGTCCAACATCGCCCTTACGGCGTTCGTTGGAAAGTCGCGTCTCCAAGGTGCGACCTTCTTTATGATTGGCTCCCCTGCTCCCACCCTAGCTTCTCCCTGATTCGACGCCCCCCATGCCGATATTTAAACCCCCCTCCGATCAAGAGCCCACCACATGCGACCGCAATCGATCCATCAGCTCGGCCTTGAGCCCGTTCGTGGCCAATCCCCTCTCCTTCAGGGCTGCCTTCAGCTCCGCCACTTTCATCGCTTCCACCCCTGCAACCGTCAAAACCTCTTCACGATCCCCTTCATCCCCGTCCTCTGTCTTCTCCTCCGTCGCTGGCTCGGGGACCGGCGGCGGCGGCGCTTCGTTGGCTGCACCTGCCTCGGCATGGGCTTTCGATAGAGTCGCGGGCACGGCTTCCCCCGCCGAGGCTGCCTCCTGCGTCCTGCTTTCCTTCTCTCTCTTTCCAGGTTGCTGTCCATCTTCTCCCGCCGCCCCACTGCTTGCTTCGCGTTTCCGCTTGGCAGACACCGTGGTAGGGTCGACCGGGGGGGCGGACACGGTTGGGGGCGGGGGAATCGGAGGGGCTTGGAGCACAGAGGATGTCGCATCTGCGATGAAGGCGGGAGGCGGAGGAGGAAGAGAGGATACGGGAGCGGGAGCCGAGGTAACTGGTGGTGAAGGAGGTAGGGTAGGAGCGACTGCCGGGGCGGGGGGGGCTGGAACAGAGGCCGGAACCGAGGGCAGAGCTTGCTCGGATCCTGATTTCTCTGTGGACGCCCCATTTTCGGCAACCAGAGGCATTTGAGGCGGTGGCTCCTGCTCCTGCGGCTGTGCGTGCTGTTGCCCTGGTGGAGGGGGGCCCGGGGCTTTGAATATCCCGGCACGCAATTGTCGCTCGACGCGCTCGAGCTCCTCCGGCGTGGTCGCCTTGTCGATCATGGCCTGCGCCAGCCGTTTCTCTTCCTCCGTCATCACACGCTTCTCACGCACCTTCCCAGCGGACTCTGCGGCCAGCAGCTTCCCCTCGTCCGCGATAGCGCTGAGGTGCTGTTGGCCCGCCTGGGACTGAAAGAGCTTCTTGGCTGCTCTCCGCTCGTCCGCTTTCACCTTCTGGAAGTCAAGCACGGTCAGGTGGGGCAGCTTGTGCAGGATGTACAATCGATAGTGGAGGGAGCGAACGACAGGGTTGTCGACCAAGGAGAGGTGCCGGAGCTTGGTGAGAGAGGCCAGGTGGTCGATCTCACTTAGGCTCGCGACCTTGTTGTTGGTGAGAACCAAGGCTTCGAGCTCAGAGATCTGCTCACCAAGGGCAGAGCCAAACCGCGCAATGCTGTTATTACATAGCAAGAGGGTTTTGAGCCGACGCATGCGTGGAAAATTGTCCAGACGCCTGATCTCATTGTCGCTCAAATCGACGGTATCAAATTGATCTTGGGTCACGCCCAAGTTTTCTATCAGAGGAATTTTCAGGCCCCGTAAGTCCAGCTCCCGCTCCTTCACTGGGTTGACAAATGCACGGGCATGCTGTAAATGTGAGTGATAGGTAGTTGATAGGGGATGTCATGAGCTCAAATCGTGCAAAAACAATAAGCAAGCGGAGTCTGAGGGCAGCAAAAGGGCAAGACTTGGGTTTCCCGATACCGACCAACGGCAGCAGACGTACCACAACGACGTCGGCAGTAATCCTCATGAGTCTATCACCCGTGTAGTTCCACGTCAATGGTATTCGCGCGGCTGTGGGATGTACGGAATGAGATGTGAGTACATAAAAGCACTTCTCAGTGCGGCGGAGAAGGGATGACCTCCTCCTTCTGCGCCCCAACCATCCATGATCTCTGGAGTCTCAGGTATTCGCTACCGCGGATAAACACACAGCCCCGTTTTCACCGCATGCCATGCATCATCAAGATCAAACGTTTGAAAGACCTAGTAACCCATCGTCCGGAGAAAAGGCGTGACTTAGCTGCCACCAGACCGGCTACCTGACCTCTCCAGAAAAGAGCTTCTAGCGCCTTCTAATTCGAGCTGCTCACTCTCCTTGATGGGACCATTAAAAAGTACCGTGGAAGCCCAAAAAGCGTGCATGACTGGCCGGAGGGACTACTGTAGCAGTTTTGCTATCTTGGCGGACATATACCACTTTTTAATATCATTTTGCACGGAATTAGTTTTGCTTTCATCCTCCTCCTACTAGGAGTCCATGCTTTCTTCCCTCATCACGATGTCTAATATAAAACAATGTATGTATATTATTATTCCCCCGGCTGTGCATCCCCGCCTTGGACATGCATCGAGCTGTACATGCTGCAACAAAAGAAGATAGTCCTCCATGTAGAGGACTCCGCAAGTCGTATCCTTCGTGTCACAAACTCATACGGTCAGAATTTCAACGTCTTCACAGGTACAAGGTTGCCCTTGCCGACTGCGCGATGTCGCACGCCGGGTTTGCTCGCGGTGATACCGGCATTCACACCGTCGAAGGCAACTTGGCAGGGGGGCGTGCGGCTAAGCTGACCCAAAAACGGGAAAAGGACCAGAAGGAGTACGAGGCCAAAAAGGTAAAGGCCCCTGACACGTTTCTCGGGTCGTAATTGGCAGGAACCTGAGGCGACGTTACACAAACTTGCGCTCGTCTTTTTTATCTCACTACACAGCGCAAGATCCAAGACGACTCTCAACGAGCTGTCGGGGGGATCGACCAGAAGTTCAAAAGCATTCAGCAGAATGCCTTCACTCTGGACTTCGTGGGCCTGAAGACCAAGGAGGAGCTGCTCAACTTAAAAGGGGCGGCGGAACAGGAGGCGGCGCGTCAGGAAAAACTCGAGGCGGAGGAAGCATTGCGTAAGGAGAGAGAAGAGAGGAAGAGAAGGAAGGAGAAGCAGAAGAAAACCGCCCGTTTGAGTTTTGCGATGGGGGGCGAGGAGGAGGAGGAAGAGGAGGAGGAGGGAGGGAGTGGCGGGGACAGGCCCACCTCTGCCAAGGGAAACAAAGCCGCCAATGCTTCGAATGACAAGGAGATGAGCATCCCCGGCACGAGCGCGGGAGAAAGCGCGGCGTTGGGTCGAGGGGAGGAGACGTTGACGGTGAAGAAGAGGAAGAAACTTGTAAATCCGGGGGCTGAGACGAGTTATCTCCGAGACCCAGAGGCGGAGAAGGAGGAGGCGATTCTTCGGGAGCGCTTGAAGCAGGAATGGCTGGAGGAGCAGGACCGGATCAAGGAGGAGGTGCTGGAGGTGACGTACTCGTACTGGGACGGATCGGGGCACCGGCGCGTGCTTCGGTGCAAGAAGGGCGTGAGCATAGGGGCCTTCCTCCAACAGGTGAAGGCGCAGGTGGCGGTGGAGTTCCCGGACCTCCGGGGGATCTCGCCGGACGACATGATGTACATCAAGGAGGATCTGATCATCCCCCACAACGTCTCCTTCTACGACCTGATCGTCACCAAGGCCCGGGCAAGTCCGGCCCCCTTTTCCACTTCGACGTCCACGACGATGTGCGCCTGACCATGGACGCGCGCGTCGAGAAGGACGAGAGCCACCCGGGCAAGGTGGTGGACCGGAAGTGGTACGAGCGGAACAAGCACATCTTCCCCGCCAGCCGGTGGGAGGTGTATGACCCCAAGGTGGTGCGCGGCGGTTACAGCATCCACGGGGGAGAGGTGCAGGCGAAGAAGTAAAAAAAAGGCGCGAAGGCTTCCCGCTGGAAGGAAATATGCATGCATGCAGTCCACAAGTGCCTGCCAGGGGCTGGGCTCTGGATTCGTGACGTCACAGTTGCTTTTTCCTTCTCTGCCCCTTCATCCTTGCCGTTACTTGCCCTCCTTATCGCCCTTCCCTCCCCCGACTCCCCCTGTCTCCTTGGCCTCATTCCTCTTCCTCCTCGGACCCCCTCCCTCCCTCCCTCCCCGAATCGCCCGCCGCGGGCCCTCCCTCCTTCCCGACCTCGCCCTCCACCTCGCCCATGCCCTCTCCTCCCACCCCCTCCGCCCCGGCCTTCCCCACTCCCTGGCCGTTCCCTGTCTCCTTCGCGTTGATGACCCTCATTTCCTCCCCCCTCCCCCACGCCTTCCTCCCCCGCGCTGCAAGGATCCCTCAGTCAGGACGGGCGAGACTGTCGCCAGCACCAGCTCCACTTGGCCCATCCCTCCCTCCATCCCTCCCTCCCCCGCCACGAAGAGCACGGGTCGCCCCCCCTCCAGGAAGTAGAAAGAGACCGACGGCGTCGCAGTCCCCTCGCAGAAGCCCAGGAAGGCCCTCACCTCCCGCAAGGAAAACACCACCCCGACCTCGCCCCCCCCGGGATCCCCGCCTCCCTCCGCAACCTCGTACGCGTCCAGCTCCTCCGCCTTGACCGTCATCTCCGTGCTCAGGAAGGCCTCCCCCGGCCCCTCCCCCAGCCCGCCCTCCCTCCCGCCCTCCTCCCCTCTCCACGACCGGAGGTAGACCCCGTCCCTCCCCGCCACGAGCGCCACCTCGGCCGAGCCGCGCAGGTGGTCGAAGAGCTGACTCAGGTGGTGGGCGTGGGACCGGAGGCAGGAGGCCCCCGCCCGATCAAAGACGGCGTGCACGACTTCGCAGTCCTGGAGCTGGAAGGAATGCCGCTTCCGCACCCCCCACTCGCACTCCATCTCGAACACAATCTGCGCCTCCACGTCTTCCTCGGGGGCGGAGAGCGGCCGACTCGAAGGGCCCCCCGGTCCCGACCCCGCGCTACTTCGCTTCCTCCTCCTCGCTCCCGGACTGCTTCCCTCCCGCCCCTCCTTCCGCGCACTGGCCGCCTCGTTCAGGTAGATTCGGAGGGAGAGCACGCGTCGAACGCCGCCTCTCAACATGTGCTGCAGGGGCTTGACCATCACTTTGCACGACTCCGGTGCCCCCCCTTCGTCTCCCCCTGCCTGGCCCGGCACCCCGCATGCGTATTCCTCGAAGAAATCCGGGTGGAAACAAAATGCCGTGAACGCACTTCTGCTGTCATTCAGAGCCCGGAGCATGAATTGATCGGGATCCGCTTCGATCAGGATGTCCTTGCCAATCCGACCAAGGCACTGACCCGGGAAAAGGATAAAGGAGGTAAGGGAAGAACGGTGCGGGAAAAAGTGAGAAATTTCTCAAATTAATAGGATGGTAGGCGCATCAAAGCATACGACATTGGGCCTCTAAATCTTATGGGATTGCACTTGGAAGAACTCGAGGGTGAAGCAACGTAGCGGGGCAGGGGAGGTAAGCACCAGTAAATGCGTCACCTACATGGATAGCCTGTGCAAAGACTTTGAAATTCCTGTGGCCAACGACGACGTCGAGCATTTTTAGGCGCTTTACCGTGAATAATGGCCTCAAGGTCCCCTGCGAAGGTGCACAGGAGGGAAGTGACATGAGATGGGCGGGAGGGAAAGAGAAGGAAAAGCAGACTCTGAGAGAGGACAGGGGGATAAAAAGGCGACACATTAAAACGAAGGGACGTCCTTTCCTCCAAGAACGTTGATGCGTGCCCTCCATGCCACTTCCAGCCCACTTTCCAGCAAAAGACGCCTTGGTCCCGGGGCAATCCCCTTGCAAGCGCCGGAACGTCACGGGCTTGGCGAGGCCAGCGGCTTCAAGAATGTATTAAAAAGAAATTACGTGGGCGGTGAGGGAGTGACTCACGCATGAACACGTACCGCCAAGACCCAGCCACCAGGGGTCTGCCCTCACCGGCCAGCGCGCGTCGTGCCCGCGTGTGCATTGTTGAAACCAGCTTGTGTGCCGGCAGTGCATGGTGGCACGTCGGGGGAAGGTTTGGGACACGATGCACGGGCAGTGACGGGCACGGGCGTGGTGCTGGCAGCGGTATCCGCCCAGAGCCCGGGAGGAGTCGCTCCCGTGAAAGTGCTGGCATTGTCGACAAGCCCACTGCTCCCCCTGCGCAGTTCAACACGCATCACTCGTTGTTGTCACATTTTATGTGCTCATGGTTTCCCACCATCTTGCATTTTATTGTCCTTTGCCCATGTAGGATTTGGGTTGAGAGGGCCTAGGTCATACCAGCACTCCAAGATCGAAGGGCGAAGCATCGAGTCAGCAACATCATCCCCGATGACGACCACAAGCATCAGAAGACACAGAATCAGCACGACATCACTCTTGGCTATGGAGACGAATAGCACTCGTGATAGCTTGCGGACGCAGCAGCAAGACCAGCCCCATCATGCGGGAAGAAGAAGACGGACATCTGGATCCTATGCCGCCTGGGGCCTGGCATCGGCAGCCACGGCGGTCATGTACTTCGCCACAGTGGCTCACGGCTTCGTGACGCCGTTGACTTCCGCTCCCTTCAGGCAAGCAGAGGCGGGAAACGGCCTTGTGGGGGGGAGCTTTGCGGGCAAACGTTCAGTCTGCGCTGGGCAGTCGGCGACAAGCCTGGGGGCGGGCGTGTTGAGCAAGCTCGACTTCAAGCCTGCCGTGGATGTATACGCCAAGTTTCCCGAACCACCCAAGACGGCGGGCACAAGCACGGGTACATCCACTTTGTCGCACGAGGAGGTGACGCTCTTGACCACTGCGGCCTCCCAACCGAGCATCGTCATGTCCCTGGACGGCCCGGCGCCGAATGACGTGGACCCTTTCGCCCTGGTCAAGAAGGACCTGGCGCCCTTCTCGGACTCGATCAAGGAGCTGGTGGAGACGGAAAATCCGGTCCTGACGGCCGCGGCGAAGCACTTCTTCGAGAAGAGGCACGGGAAGCGCTTCCGCCCGACAATTGCCATGCTCATGTCGCGCGCCGTGCAGGCAGGCGGGGCTATCGACCGGGACGTGGGTGGGGCCATGGCCACGCCTATGCCCGTCGTGGACCCGCTCCGCTACCAGCGCCAGTCCCAGCTGGCGCAGATCACGGAGATGATCCACGTGGCCTCGCTCATCCACGACGACGTCCTGGACGAGGCCGACACGCGACGGGGAGACCTGGCGGTCCACAAGCTCTACTCGAACAAGGTTGCGGTGTTGGCAGGGGACTACCTCCTGGCCCGCGCCTCCGTGCTGCTGGCGCGGTTGGAAAATGTGCAGGTGGTGGAGATCATGGCGAACGCCCTGGACGCCCTGGTGCAAGGGGAGATCATGCAAGCCAAGTCCAGCGCCAAGGACCTGCTGGACCTGGGGCACTACCTGCGAAAGAGCTACTACAAAACAGCCTCCCTCATCTGTAACTCCTGCTGCTCGGCCGCCTTGTTGGGGGGATACACGTACGGGTCGCCGACCACCGTTGCGGCCGAGAAGTACGGCTACCACTTGGGCCTGGCGTACCAGGTGATCGACGACGTGCTGGACTTCACGGGGACGGCGGACGTGCTGGGCAAGCCGGCCATGGCCGACATGACGCTGGGGCTGGCAACGGCGCCGATCCTGTACGCGGCGGAGGAGAAGAAGGAGTTGAAACCCCTGATCAAGCGCCGCTTCAAGGAGCAGGGGGACGTGGAACAGACTTACAAACTGGTCATGGGGACGGAGGGAGTGGAACGCGCCTACCAATTGGCAGTGTTCCACGCCCAGCGAGCAGTGGATGCGATCGCGTCTTTTCCTCCCTCCGAGGCCAAAGACGGCCTGATAAAGCTCGCGCACATGGTGCTGACCCGGAAGAGCTAGGGCGAGGGCTGGTTGGGCGGTGGATTCGTTGGAGGGAGAGGCGCCATTTAGGATAGCTCGGCATACTACGACCTCTGTGTATTTTATAGGGGAACAGCAGAAATTTTCTTTTTTTCTTTTTTTCGTAGAGCGGAACTCGCCAAGCTGTGGAAAGTAAGAGAAGGAGGGGGCGGGGGGCTAGATGACGTGACTTGTGAAACTGCTACTGAGGCGGTGGTAGCAGGTGACCAGGTACTTGAGCAGCACAGGAATGGGAGCGCGTATGTCTCTGTTGCTTGCCTCGGTATCTGATTACACCTCGCCCCTAACCGACGTAGTTTCACGCATTGGCTGATCCATCTCGTCACCACGACCGAGTCCTCCCCCTTTCATAGAGTGGCGCTATCTCAGTAGTCGTTGGCGGGTGTGCGCGTTGTGAGACTCGGACGCAATGTCGAAAATATCACGCAAATAGTAAGGGGGTCGGGACTTGTTGCTGGAGGTCGAGGGGAAAATGAATGAAGATGTTATTTCATCCATCGTCATTTCCTCATGCTTCGACTTCCGAGTACGACGAGCTCCACATTAGATAGAGAATATGAGGATGTCTATGTACATAGAACAGTCGCGTGGTGAAGGGAGGAAGGGATGGAAGAGGCGACACGGGCATGCTGGCTGTTGCACAAGTGCTATCTAGGAACCAGAGGACGCAAAGTGGAGACGAGCATGCGAGATTTTCGTCCAGGATTCTGGAGCGGGCTTTGGTCAGGAATGGATCGTAGACATAGTTCATAGTGCACTGAAAAAGCAAGAGGAGTGTTGTTTCCCGGTTCGGTGGTGGGTGGTCAAAGTCACGCTACAGATGCGGGCGAGGTCTTTTTGGGAAATCACTTTTCAAACAAGGCATGAATCAGCATTGACCTTCAATCGTTTGCCTTGGTTGTTTCGTTTCCCTCTGTTTTGGTTTCAGGTTATTGGGAAAGTGGCACGGGGGGTGCTTGTCGCGGTGGGCGATAACTTCAAGCCTTCAAATTGCACCCGTTCAAAAGCGTTCCGAGACCTAATTGCCTCGCTCCATCTTCATCTCAAACAGTGCGAGCATGCCAATGCCTGAGCATTGGCCACCAACGTCGGACGAACATTTTCCACTGTGCCTAGATTAACAAGCCGGCATGGAAGCAGTCCTAAACGGAATCGACACCTGCCCCTTCGGGGCCCTCGGACTCCTCGGCTCTCTTACTCTTACAGGATTTGCGCTTCAACGGGCTGTGGATGGTCCTTCAAATGCGCCAGTAGGACAGTATCACGCTCAATCCTGGAGGCGCTGCGTTCAAATCGAAAGCCCGCTGGCATTTGTGAACGTCGTTGTTATTGTGGCAGAAGCAGTTATCTATCGCCGACGCTTTGGGTGGTGCGAATGGATGCACATAGGTGGGGTCGTGAGCCCTACGCTATTGATGTGCATTTTGTGGGACTATTTCGACAAAAATTGTTCTAACAGTGCCAAATTGCTGCCGGGCATGTGTCTTGTGGTCCTGGCTCAAGTAGGCCGTCTCGTAGCGGTTGTGGTCTCCTCAGCAACACCGACTGTCCTTGATCTGACAGCAAGTATTCTGCTTCTTTTACTATTTTTTTGGAAAGTCATGGTATTAACTGTTTGTAAATGCACGCCACGGAGGGCCAGCAAAGAAAAGAAGGCGGCAGACAAGAGGAAAAACCGCAGTGACGTGTTCGACCGCGTCGGCGGGGACAACATGGAGAGCGCGCGAGAAGCTCTACTATCAGAGCCATCTTCGAAGGAGTTCGATGTAGACATTCCTCAGTCGCCGATGGACCGGGCAGGAGTGTGGTCTTTGCTGGGGTTTTGCTGGGTGACGCCGCTCCTGACCACGGGTGCGAAGCGGCAGCTCGACCTGGCGGACATCCCGGTGCTGGGGGCCCGGGATAGCACCAGGGGCTGGAGCGAGCGGTTTCAGGAGGCTCTGGACGTGGAAAGGGAAGCGGCCTGTCAGGGCAAGCGGAAGGCGTCGTTGCTGCGAGTGGCGCACCAGGCCTTCGGGGCCGAGTTTTATTCCTTCGCCGGCCTCCAATTGCTCAACGACTTGCTCGGTTTCTCGGGCCCCATCTTGCTCAAATCGCTCGTCACCTATGTCGAAGACTACCATGCTGGGCTTACTACTATTCGGCACGGCCTTGTACTGCTCCTCGTCTTAGTCTTGTGCTACTGGGCGGCAGCGATCCTGTCCACCCAGTACTCTCTGCGCATGGCGCGAGTCCAGCTCCACGTCAGAACAGGGCTGACCATGGCCATCTACCGACAAGTGCTCCGGTGCCGAGCGGCACAAATTGGTGGGAGCGCTGGAGGTGGCAATGGGCGGGAGGTTGGGGAAAATGAAGAAGGTAGAGGGGCGCGGGAAGGAGATGATGGGGGAGGAGCCCGTCCACATTGCGCGAAGGGAGACACGGAAGGCTCCTCTGGAGAGGGCCGCAAGCAAGGACAGCAGACTGCCAAAGCACCGACAAAGCTGGTACCCGCCCTGTCAACGGGGGGGATTACAAACCTCATGACGGTGGACGTGCAGCGCATTCAGGACGCGGCCTCGTCTTTCAACACGTTCTGGAGCCTGCCCATCCAGGTGGGCTTTACGCTCTTCCTTCTCTACCGCGAGGTCTCCTACGCCTTTGTCGCCGGTCTGGTAGTCCTGGCGCTCATGGTACCGGTCAACGTAGCCCTTGCCTCCGCCATCACCCGCGTGACCCGACGGCAAATGACCTACAAGGACGCCCGCGTCCAGGCCTGCGACGACATGCTCCATGGGATCCGGACCTTGAAGCTGCTCGCATGGGAGGACCACCTCGCGCGGCTGCTGGGCCGTCTGCGGGGCCAAGAGGTGCGCTATCTCGCCCAACGGAAGTACCTGGATGCTTGGTGTGTCTACTTTTGGGCAGCGACGCCGGTCGTCACCTCGCTCGCTACCTTCGGCGCGGTGGTGCTGAGAGAGCATTCCATCACACCGGCCTCCGTGTTCACCACCATCGCCTTGCTGAACATGCTGATCTTTCCCATGAACGCCTTCCCATGGGTCATCAACGGTCTGATGGAAGCGAGGATATCACTGGGGCGGTTGCAAAGCTTCCTCCTAGAAATACCGGAACTGTCAAGGTACCACGTGGTAATTGAGGAGGCAGGGCCGCACGGAAAAGGGCATTCGGGAAAATGTTATGCACCTTTGGCAAATGCAGAAAGAGGGGTGCTAGCTATCGAGGCTAATGGATCTTTTGCCTGGGATGTAAGCGATCATAGGGGCCCAAATTGGAAAGAAGTAGCTGCGCCGGTGAACGAGGCTGGTCTAGACAAGCAGCAGCGATGCACATCGCTGAGCACCGATGAGATGTTCAGAACTGCGCCATTGCCTGTACGTGAGTTGGATATTGAGACGATGGAAGCACACGCCGAATTGAACTTAGATTCGTCCGTAGATATTGGCCCCAGGAGCTCAATCGATGAATCCGCTGACTTTGGCTCCTTGACTACTCCCTCCTCTGTTTTCGAAATCCCTGATCTACGATTTTGTGTATCCTGGGGAGAGATCGTGGGCATTTATGGAAAGATTGGTTCAGGTAAATCCACCCTCTTGGCGGCCCTGTTGGGCGAAACTTTCGCGAGCCCCGGCAGTCGTGTGATCCTTCGTGCTCGTCGACGGGCGTATGTTGCACAAAAACCCTGGTTGCAGCGTGGCAGCGTCCGAGACAACATTGTGTTTGGGCTGCCTTATGATGGGGTCCGATTTCAAGCCGTGTTGCAGGCCTGTGCCCTGCTTCCGGACTTGAAGACGCTGCCTGACGGAGACCAGACTGAGATTGGAGAGCGTGGAGGGACTTTGAGCGGGGGTCAGCGCTTGCGAGTGGCACTGGCTCGGGCACTCTACAGTAAAGCGGATTTGTATCTATTGGACGACCCCTTCAGCGGACTGGACGGTCAGACGGCTTGGCATGTGGCCCGCGAGGCGGTGTATGGAATGATGCGACGAGAGGGGGCCACGGTGGTGATAGTCTCCCACGCGCTCCCTCTTTGGGCAAGTGTGACTCGGTGATCAGGATGCAGGCGGGGCGAATGGTGGAGAGACTCCGGTTCAGAGCAAAGCCGGACAAAAGTGTAGCACTGACAGGAGATGCTACAGGTAATGGCGGCTTTGAAATCCAGCCCGGTGCCCTTACCACGCACCTTTCTGATACACCAAAGCCACATTTATTAACATTGCCCGCCTCCAAGGAAAATTTGTCATTGGTGGATACAGCCGGTGCAGTCGACGCGCCGATGGCATTAGCGCAGGAAGAGAATCGAGAGATGGGCCACGTGAAATACAGCGTGCTGAAGTACTACAGGAGAGGTATGGGTCACGGTTTGACTGCAGGACTCCTCATCTGTTTATCCGGCATGCAACTCTCGGCCAACGCTTTCACTTACTGGCTGAGTCTATGGTCGAGCCATACCAGTGATTACACACCTCAAAAATTTTTGGTCGTGTCTGGAACAATTGCGGTCATCAATAGTCTGTTCACCTTCCTTCGTTCATTCCTTTTCGCCTACGGGGGCCTCCGTGCGGCCCGCCGACTGCATGATCAGCTTCTTCGAGCAGTCCTTGGCGCCCCCATGGCGTTTTTCGAAGCCCATCCTGTGGGTCGAGTCTTGAATCGTTTCGCACAGGACACGTATATCATCGACGATTCCCTTCCTTTCATGCTGAACATTTTTCTTGCACAAGGTGTGGGGCTCATTGGCACAGCAATTGTTCTTCTCTTCGCCTCTCCGTGGAGTGTGGCAGTCTTGGTGCTAGTTGCTATCGTTTATCAACGCCTTCAAACCTTCTACAGAGCGTCCTCTCGGGAGCTCAAGCGTCTGGATGCCGTTTCAAGGTCCCCTTTGCTCTCCCACTTCAGCGAAACAATAAGTGGGGCTTCAACAGTGCGCGCTTTTGGTGCCACGGACGCCTTCATAGGCCGAAGTATCGAGATGATGGATGCCAATCAACGGGTAGGATTTATAGGAAATGCTGCGTCCCAGTGGCTGGGCTTCAGGCTGCAAGTGTTTGGCCTGTTGGTTGTGGCATCAGTGGCGGTCTGGGCAGTGGGATCATGTGTGATCGATCACCCAGTATCAGCGGGACTGATTGGATTGTCGCTAAGTTACACATGGCCGCTTGTGGGTAATTTGAGTGGTCTTCTGAATGCGTATACAGAGACAGAAAAAGAAATGGTAGCAGTGGAACGGGTGCATGAGTATACGACCGAGCCCCCTGAGCCCGACGTCGTTTTCAGTACAATGATCGGCAAGGGGTGCGAAGAGAATGCTGGAGTCGCAGTGGAGGTACCCCCCTCATGGCCTCAAAACGGCAGACTTGCTGTCCACGACCTCACGCTTCGCTACCACCCGACGTGGCCACCAGCTTTGGACCGGCTTAATTTTACAATCGAACCGGGCGAGAAGGTCGGATTGTGTGGTCGAACTGGAAGTGGAAAGACTACTCTATTGTCTTCAATATTTCGACTCGTTCCCTGGGAATGTGGCACAATTATAATCGATGGATTGTCCGTTCAAAGTGTTCCTCTAAAGCGCCTTCGTTCCTCTATGGCCATTATTCCGCAATCGCCTGCTCTTTTTACTGGTACCGTCCGCAGTAATTTGGATCCGAAGGAAGAGTATTCTGACGCCGAGCTTTGCGCGGCTATGCAGGCTTGTCATCTTGAAGACTTCCTTTTGGACACGATAACTGATGTCGATACTCCCAATCATCAGAAGGAAGCGAAATCTCTGTCTCCCCGATATATGACGCAATGTTTGGCTGTGAACGTAGAAGAGAACGGAAGAAACTTCTCGGTCGGGCAAAGACAGCTTCTTTGCCTGTGTCGTGGCCTGCTTAAACGAACTAAAATTGTGTGCGTGGATGAAGCAACGGCATCCTTAGATATGACCACAGACGCTCTGATGCGTCGCACCTTGGCCAGAGCGTTCAAGCATGCCACTGTGATCACCATCGCACATCGCATGTCCACGGTGCTGGATTTGTGCGACCGCGTCTTGGTGCTCTCCGAGGGCAAAGTGGTGGAGGATGGGAATCCGCAAGAGTTGATCAGAGATCCAAACAGCTGTCTTGCTCGACTGAGTGCAGAGGAGAAATTGGGAGTGAAGCACCAGCAAGAACTACGCTGTAAACAATCACATAGAAAATCAAATCAAATGTAATCTGGCCTGATTTAAAAGCAACAGAATGTGTTGTCGGCATTTCTTTCAGAAGAGGCTGCGACGATCCTCGAGGGGCTTCCACTTTCGCAAAGACGCTGTTTACATTGACCTTTTTACAAGACAATAATAATGCCCATTCTGTTTATCCGACCAGCATCAATCGTTGGGTTCCCACCGTAAGGGCTCTAGCCCCGTAGCTTGAGCGACAGGCCCAATCAACGCCCTCCCCGATATTTGCCTGATAGTTCGTGCCAGGGGTCGGCAGATATCATTTGGCATCCGCTCATCGAACGATGCCTCCGGGTCCTCCGGCTCCACGACAAGCAAATTGGCATGAAACCTCACAGCGAGTTGCACAAGGTGTGCAAAAATGCGTAGAGAAAAGTCTCTCATAATAGTTGCCGTGCAATACCCCCAGAAACCTGCCCAACTTTCAAGTCGCGCCCCTTCCTGCTGCCATCGTGCTAACAGCACGGTTTTAGAAACCAGATTTATCCGCTGGCTGAATCGAGGCAATGGAGCGGCTACTTTTCTCCGACGCTTTGCGAGTGTCCGAACACTAGTGGGATGCAGCATCTCTATACAACCATGTCTTATACTATGCTCTCCGAATTTATTGCCCATCAGAACAAGCTCAAGCTGTCCAGGTCGTCATGCCTTGTGTTTCTGAATCTGCTCCACATTCAAACCTGAGGAGGCGATTACTGCACGTGGGTTTGGCTTACAAGGCATGGGTTTCAAAATGTTACTGTCTCTCGTCGCTAATGCATTTTTCAATTCTCTTCGCTTGCAAATCCCTGGCTATTCTGTAGACAGCCTGGCTTGCAATACGCGTAGCGGGAAGCATTCCGAGGCAATCATGCAAACGTCGAGTCCCCTCTTGCATCTCTTGTAGGCAACATTTGCGTCTCCAGGGCTGCGGATACCTCAGCCAGCTCCCGTCTTGCCTGTGTGTCAACCGCTTTTCGGCCATCCTCCGCCCCGACTCCATCTAGATAGTCCATTACGCCACACACTTCCAATGTGGTCGGAAATTGCGAGTCGTCTTCCATTCTACAAGCAGAAGGGTCCGCACACCCAATGCTGCTACCCTCATTCACCTCCTTGACGTTGCCATCATCCAAGTCCTCGTTTGTCTTTGAGCCCGTCTGTGGCGGCCTTTTCGTCGCAGTACCAGCGGTAGTGGTCTCTTCGAGTACCTGACTACTCCCTTGCCTAGCACTCTGGCTTGTACTGGCGCAGGGCGTGGCATATGACGCATCTAAGCCAGACTTTCTGCACTCCATGACATCTGGGCTATACACTTGTGTCTCGAGAATGCGTCGGCCACCTCCATTTTCTTTCTTTCTTCTTCTTCTTCTGGGACTCTGTGTGCCCTCCTCGCACACAGGGTTGCATTGATTTGCACGGCGGTTTTCCTCATCACCGCTACTCAAGGCCTCGTCTCTGCCACTTTTGTAGCCACTCCCCCCCCTCCGCCTCTTGGGCTTTCAATGCCCTTGGACTCATCCTTGAGATCATGCATGTTGGCTCGTAATAAGTCGTGGTGCGCCTTCAGTGCAGGCGTTTCGTAGATAATTCCCTCCGCATGGGGGTCCTCATCATAGCGCTGAATTTTGAATTCCTCTTCCATCTCCTCCAGGCCCCTCTGTGGCTCCATCATCTTTCCTTCTGCTTGGGTTGACGGCACCACGAGGTCCATGGGGCTCCTACCTGTCCTCCGGACAGAAGACAATTGCGACTCCTCGATGAATCCTGCTTGTATCGGAGGATGGCTCTGACCACGCTTTTTGCGCAAAATGTCTCCGCTTGGAGAAAGGAAGGCGTCAGCAGGACTGGTCGTCGAGGAGCAGGAACGAGAAAGGGCGGAGGGTACGGGCGAGGGCGCGTATGTGGGGAGGAGGGAGGCACTCGAGGCCTCCGAAAAATCTGTGGAGGACAGGCGTGGGCGTTTTTTCTCGATCGAGCCGGCTGCAGGCAACGGCGATGGCATGATCGCTGCCGAGTCTGCATCCTCTCCCCGGTGTGGGGAAACGTCACCGGCCAAAAGGTCGTCAGACATGACCGAGTACGCCTGGGACGACGGCCTGATCGCTGAGTGGGCAGACGTAGACGGGACCGCTGGTAGCGGCGATGGAGCTGCTGGACTCAGACGGCTTAAGATAGGCTCCACCCTCGGTCGCTCATTCAGTGTCTCTGCGTAGGTAGATTCCTCGCTGCTTTCCCTTCTCTGGGTCAGTAATCGCGCGGCCGCCAAGTCACTCCTATCAACAGCGGAGCCTGACTCTTCTGCCATGCAATTTTCGAAGACCCCAGGTGCTGGCGGAGAAACACAGAGGCTGTCACTGACTTCTTTTCGAAGCAATGCTGCGTGTCTGCGAGTTTTGTGGCACGTTGATGCTCCAAGTGAGAGCAATATCGGCGACATTGGCGAGGTCTTGAGTAACCCATTACCCCCCTCTGTTTTAGCTCCCGCCACCCCCAGCTGCTTCTGCTGCTCCTTCCCCCCTGACTGGGACATAGATCCCACAGGACATGAAGGATGGGATGCCAAGGGAGGGGGGGAGCCCGGCGATGGCGGCGGCGGAGGAAGGGGGTGGGGATGAGGCTCGGAAGCAGCAGGATCGACTAGGAAAAGATCCTCAAATATGTCGTCGTCGCCAAGATCGATGCATGCGGTAGGCCCATGCCCTGTCAGGCATGCTTCCGGGTGGAACGCGGAAGAGGGCGCTGGGAAGGAAGAAGAAGCGTAACTTCGCTTACTCGGTGCCATGGTCAGGTTGTGGTTCACGGTGGTAGTAAGGCTTCCAAGAACGCCATGCCGCAATGCCCGTTTGCCACTGCTGCCGGAGGCTGGTGGTGCAAGTTGATCTTGAGGTTGTGGTCGCTGGCACCGCTCTTGCTGTTGACTCATGAATTGCGTCAACCGCGTCTGTGTCGAGTCAGAAGGCCCTGCTGCCGTGGAGGAAGAAGGGGCGGAGATGGCGGAGAAAGCAGACGATAACGCCGCGACGGGTTTCAGGTCCCTGTCAGAGCCATTCCCCAGGACCGCAGATCCCTTGGCAATGTCCCCCTTGACGGAGGAGGAAAGGGCCGGGTGACTGAGACCAGACCTCTCTTTCAAGCTGATGCCGCTTGTGCTGCTACTCCTGCTGCTGCTACGGTTTATGTGGGTCGTCGAGCGCCCGCGATTCAACCACTGCCCCGCTTTGCGGACTGCGGCCGTTTTAACCGATTCCATGAGCCGCGACCACGTCGAAGCATTCCCCTTCCTTGGCGGCCCATACCACATAACTCCCCTCTCCGTCCCCCGGTCCCCTCCCGTCCTTACAAGGCCGCTGCGCGGAGACTGTTGTGTGCCAGCCTTCGAGGGAGGAGTGCTCGTCAGATCCACTAGGGGGCAGTCTGACCCATTTTCGGCGTAAGAATCACTTGTTTCGACCCCACCCTTGCCTACTGCCTCATAGCAATCAGCGTCGACATCGAGCACGACGACTTCATTTCCTGCGTCCAACACCCGACTTTTTGAAGTCTCCTTCTCCGAGACATCTTCCTCGTCTCTTCTTACTTTCAGAGATCTCAATTCCACATGATCGTCTACCTCCTGTCTCGGCAGTCCTCCCATCGCCTCCTTCTCTTCAAGTCGCTCCTCCTCTCCCTCTCGCTCGTGTTTTTCGTCCGATCCCACTGCAGAATCTGGGCAACGTGGCTCATGCGTAGATTGAAGAGAGGCACTAGAGCCTCTTACATTTGTTTCTTCATCGACACGTTCTTCCTTTTTAATCCCAATTAAATTTTCCTCTACAACACCGTCTCGGCTCTCAGTTAAGGAGGAAGCCGCAGAAATTTCAGACCGGGGGGGGCAACGTAATCCTTGCTGTCTCAAAGCCCGATGAATATCGTGAAAGGAATCCAAAACCGACTTGAGCGCCCGGTTTGATCTCACGTCCTTGGGATAGACAGGGTGCTCACACTCAGGGCAGTGGCTGTTGTCGCTCATATGGTCGTCAAGGCAAGAGCGACAAAAGGTGTGGCTGCAGGGTACAGCGACTGGATCCTTGAGGAAATGTTTACTGTGTAGTGAATATGGAATAGAATCAAGATGCGGAAACATCTGAGAACGCCTACGGCGGCATTCAGGTAACAGGCGGGTGTATAGCAATGGAATAAGAAGAAAGTCCGGAAAAACACGTCAATCGGAAAGCCTGAATTACCACATGGAACAGCTGACAAGTTCCTCAATCTTGTTAATGAAGTCTTGCTGCCCTTTCGGGTCGAGTAGGCGGGCGAGGGTGTCGAGGGAGCAAGGAAGAGGAGGGGATGCCCCGGCACCCTTCTCTGCTCCTTCACCACCTCCTCTGCGGGAAGCCTTCCTCATTGTTGCGGCTGCTCCCCAGTCCCGATGTACAAGCGCCGTCTCCGCCTCGTCATAGGCCTCACTAACACTCTGAGATGGAGCGGATTGCGTAAGTTCATGAGAGAGAGATGTCGATGCAGGACTGCACGGCCTCGCGTGAAAGCCGCGGCATTACGCGAGTTCAGCGACTGCCGTCATCGGCAGCACGCAAGGGTTAGGGTTCGAAGCATTGCGCTGGAAAGGGATGGGGAGGCGGACAGACCGGAATGTTAATGACCGTGCGCCCAACCTATCCTGCTAGGTGCCCTTGGCAGCGATGTCGCCCCTCTCCCCGTGGCTCAAATGGGGCGTCGTGCTGCTGGCTTGGCACGTCGCGACCTCCCCCGTCACCGCCTTGATCCACCTTCGACATGCGTCAGTAAGGACTGAAAAGATGAGGGCCCCTTTACCTGCAAAACCATTAATGGTTTCAACACTAGACCAAGGTACGTTTGTGGTCGTGAGCAAGGAGAAGGGGACTACAAATGTTTCGAAGCGTTTTGGAAAACACACATACGCCCTCTCAGACGACGAGTGCGAGAAGGCTACTTTTTCCCCTTCATCCGGGACACATCGCGCACAAAGATTATGGTAAAACTCCTTTCTGTATCGTACTACTTACATTGTGACGACCCTTTTTACCAGAAACCCTACCCCCACCTAAGTCGACACGTCCGCAACTGCCTACGACTTTCTGGACGTGGAAACGGGGCCCGGGAGAGGATTATCGAATTCGGTATCATCAAAGCGGAGACAAAGGACCTGCAGTTATTTTAATTCATGGTGAGCTAGATAGAAGGTCTGGTTGCTTGTCGAGCGATAGCTGCTCATGAGCAAAGGAATTTATCGTACCACAACTAATGGAGTAGCGAGCCTCAAGCACTTTGCGCTGATTTCCAACTTTCCATGCTCTTTCTCTACCTTCCCAATCTCTCCAACACGAAGGCTTCGGAGGAAATGCAGACCACTGGGCCCAGAACGTGCCTGACCTGAACCCCCACTACCGAGTTTTCGCCCTTGACTTGCTAGGTGAGGTCTTCACAGGACGCGAGGCATGCGAGGTAGCTCTGTGCCGGGGGAATAGCACGCGCTCTCTGCTCACACCACCTTCTCCTTCGTTTTTCTTTCCTTGCAGGGTACGGATACAGTGACAAGCCCTCCCCCAAGGGCCGGGCCCCGACGGAGCTCTTCAATTTCGAAACATGGGCAGCCATGACGGAGGCCTTCGTTAAGGACATCGTCCACGAGCAGGCCCTGGCAGGAGTGAGCCCTTCTGAGGAAGGGGTATACGTGGTCTGCAACAGCGTGGGCGGCCTCGTTGGGCTACAGCTCGCTGTGGACCGACCTGATTTGGTCAAGGGCGTCATGCTCTTGAATATCTCTCTGCGGATGCTGCACTTGAAGAAACAACCTTGGTTTTTAAAGCCCTTTGTCAAAGCACTCCAAACAACTCTCAGAGAAACGCGGCTGGGCCAGCTTTTCTTTGCCCAAGTGGCAACGCCCCAAGGGGTCAAGAATGCCTTGTCTCAGGCTTACCACGATAAAACACGAGTCACAGATGAGCTAGTGGAAGCTATTTTGAAGCCGGGGCTAGAGCCGGGGGCAGTTGACGTATTTTTGGACTTCATTTCGTACTCCGGGGGCCCTTTGCCTGAGGAGCTGCTGCCGCGCGTAGACGTGCCCGTGTACATTGGATGGGGGGAAGAAGATCCATGGTAAGGAGCATCACCACACTCGTCATGGATTTCATGCCGAATTGGCAGGGGTAACGCACGATCCTTCTGTCGAGATGGTGCCGAAAACGGGGGTTTATACCATCGCAGGACCGAAGTTGCTTTGTCAAAGCGCTGTTGTCAATATGAAACCCGTTGAAAGGCATTGCGTAAGATTTCCTGTCTCACGTTACGCCTTTTTTTCCCTTACATGTACTAGGGAGCCGATCGCCCTGGGGCGGGCTTACGGCGAGTTCCCCTGCGTGCGTGAGTTTAGACCTTTCAAAGGCCTCGGCCATTGCCCAATGGGTAAGTATCGTCGACGCTTACTCTCCATGTGTATCTATGCAGTACAATCGAGTGCTCCTTCCTGTATTCTATCGGTGGTCGTATTATTCGATATCTGATGCGCTTTTCTGCTTAGCTCTTCCTGGACCTCCCGTACTCTTGCCCTTACCCGTTCACATTTTCCTTTGATCCTACAGATGAAGATCCGGCTGTGGTTGACCCTTTTATTCGTGAGATGGTTGATACGATAGAGGGGGAGAGGAAGGGCGGGGCTGCTTTACCCGCGTAATGGTGCATTCAAATCTAAAGGGAAAAACGTTTGCAAATTTGAATTTTTGAAAAAAGTCGGAGCCGGATTGATCTGTGCTACCGTCTGGCGTCCGGATAGGGTCGGTGGTGGGACACGCCTTGCTATTACGACATACTCCTGTGTATCCTCTAATCGCATGCCCCTCTTGCGCAATTATTACTTTCCAATTGGCGAAAGCGTTTAAACTCTTTTGGTTGTCACATCTTGCGAATTTTTTTCTTATTTTTCTGTTGGAACTATTCTCTTGTCACATGGGGTTCCCTCCCTTCCCTGCCGTCCCCTTTTCCTTCGTGCTTATTATGTGTCCAAGGGATGAATTTAGTATGCTCACGTAAAAAAAATCTTAATTCCCTTATTTATTTGTATGTACCTACCTCAATTCCTTTTCAAATGTACTTCACCATTTACCTGGCAGGGACGCAGCTCAACCAGGCTGCAAGCCCAGGTCCCTTGGTGACGAAGTCGCCACATTACCGGAGCTTGCGATGGATCCAATTAATGGGGATATACATAACAGTAGCGTTAATTCCGAGGCACCGAATTTGAATGCGCTCATGCATCAGCTGCAGAAGAATGTTCGAAACGACAAGCAAGCGTCGACTGGGGCTGGAAGGTACGTATTCAAATAGGAGAGCGCATGACTCTCAACAGGCAATGTCTTGAAAGGAACGCAAGTCTTTATGAAATACCATAAATGTCATAAGCATTGTGCGTGTCAAATCTTGTAATTGCTATCAGGGTTGCAGCGCAGCGCGAAATCGTCCAGCAGATCCAGTGCTTGCTCGTAAACGAGAAGAACCTCCGCAAATCGCAAGACGTTAGAGCGCAATTACCCTGTTGCTGCAGTTGTTGTATCAAAATATTTGTGTGTGTTTTCATGACCAGAACTGTCCTGCATTCTGAATTTCAACGTTATGATAAGCATCATACTTCCTCCTCCCGCCACCCCGGCTTCTCACCAACCATACCTAAAGCAACTCAAACGAGGCACTCATAGGAGCTTTGATGAAAAAGATGGCAATTGGTAGAAACTTATACAAAGATAATAATTCGGATGTCGGAATTGCAAGCGACGACATGGAGCCGTGTAAGTCAGGACTCGATAATCAGCATCGCAAACTCTGTCACGCCGGGGAACTCGAGGACAGCGACGGGGATGAGGAAGCCTTGATAATGGATGATGAGCACGATGAAGAAATGATCGAAGCGATGCGTTGCACGGCCCTTCAACGAAAACAGGCCACCCCGCAGGTCAGTCGGTGGACGTCGGGGATCGGGACCATCGCGAAAGACATGCAACGACAGCACCAACATCAGCAGCTCCAAGGCAATCTCGAGGTTTCCGCGACATCAGTTGCTGCAACTACGGCTAAAAACTTATTGGGGCCTCCTACCTTGATGAAACAACTTGAGGCTGTCTTTACAGAGATCGAGCACATCTCCTCAACTCGCTCCTCCCACACCGTTTCGCCCAAAGGCAAAACTGGTCTGGCTAGCCCCCTTCGACAGTCCTCCTGGTTCGGTACGCGAAAAGGGGAGAAAAAACGACTCATCGAGAAGTACAAGGCTCAGCTCGCGGCTTTAGAGGGAGAACGGAAAGAGGCTTCCGAGGAAATGCGCAAGGCCATCCAGACTGGGGGCGTTGCACTGGGAATGTTGAAGGAGGAGTGGACGCGTACGGACATTGACACTCTCCGTAAAGCCCGAGAGCTGGAGAAAGTGCAAGAATTGTTGGGCCGACACGAAGCTGAGAGCACTCAACTTCGCATCACTGTCAGTGGCCTCCGAAGGCAGGTGGAGGAGCTCGTGAATAGAGCCCAGTCTGTCCCCCGGGGTTCGCAAGACGATGAGCAGAAGGAGGAAGAGTTGCTGTCTGATTCGCCCTTGATGGTGTCGGCAATAAGCTCTCCTATTCAAGAGTGTAGCGTGAGAGAGACGAGCGCCAAGACTAGCAGTCCTCCTGCAAGCTCCGAAATGGGCAAGGAGCTTGTGGTGAACGACGCACGTCTCGCGCAGTTAGAGATGGAGCTGGACTTAGCATACGGGAAGCTGGAGGCATTGAGCTTGCAGCAATGTCACTCGCAAGACAAAAGCACTGGAGTTTTACAGCAGTTACGAGGAGAACTGAAGGAGACAAAATTGGCGTTGGCGGCACGCGTGAAGAAGCACACCGAAATGAAAGAACGTTGCCGACAGTTGGAGGGGGAACTGGGAGCCTCCGTGGGACAAATCGAGGCGGTGAAACATCAAATGGAGCTCCGTGTCGCAAAAATGGAGGATCGGCTCAAGGAATCTATGCGGGAAGCCTTGGAAAATGAGCGAACGGCAAAAAATGCCTTGTTCAAGCGACAGCAGGTGGAGGAGGAGATGGAGCGGTTGCGGGAACAACACGATGTCTTGGTGGGCCAGTTCGAAGCGATCCGATCCCAAGTAGAGCTGGAAAAATTGGAAGCGCAGGGAGTCGTGACCAAATACGAGAAGGAATTGGAGGAGGTGTACGGGAAACTGAATGCCAAGGACGAGTACGCTGGGTTGCTGTGCGGGGTGAGACAGGATATGGACTCGGAGATGACTGACCTGTGGAGCCAAGTAGATGCAGCGGAAGAGAAACGCGCTAAAGTGGAAGAGGCATTTGTTGCGCTAGGCAATAAATTTAGAGCGGCATCGGCAAGGCGTCTATTTAATTTTATGGTTGCGCAACAAAGATGCAGGCTACGAGAGTCACTGATAATTCTGAAAAAAAATTCCAAAGCGCCTCTTTTGCAAGCGAATGTTCCATGAGGGATGCGGGCATGACTGACAGGAATCACTCCTACTGCCCTCCCATAAAGCTTCTATTTGGGTGCGTGAGATACTCCCATGCGTATCATGGGTGTGGGTGCCTGTAATAAGGTCCTCATTGGCGTATTAGGAGGAAAAAAGGGGCTGCGGTCAAAAGAAATCGCAATCCTTCGGGGTGGAGATGCGAACGAAGAGCATAACATATTTTTCTGTGTGTTTTAATGCCGAGATGTACGCTATCCTTAAGCAATTAAAAGGAAAAATTAAAGCAAGCAAGCCTTTAGATGTAGCTTCTCGCCTGTTCCATTATTTGTCAATTTCCCGCCCTCTTAAGATTCCCATCACCCTAAGCCCGCCCGACCCCCTCCGTATCGCTGTCTCAAACTCAACCAAGTCGTCTGTGCCCTCTGTTCAAGATCAATCAATTCTTGCACCGCTGGTCGCAGGAGCGCTACGTGCTTGGCGACTGTTTCATTCACCACCTGCTTGCTCACTGCCTCCCCGTATTTCGCTCCACCCAAGGAGGACTTGATAGCTGGAGGCAAGGCAAAGTTCGGAGGGATTAGACGGGGGATGGTCTCCGTGTGCAAGCGTGCTTCCACCTGCCTCAGCATGTCGTACTCGTCGAACCAGACGGTGCAACCTCCTTTATCTGTAACCTCCCGGTTGGAGCATCCCTTCCCTTTGTTGGTACAAGTATGGTACCAAACCTTCTCTTGATAACCTGAAGCCGCTACTAGCGAAATTGCCAAACCCAAGCAGTCTGCCCTCCCCACGCGGCCCACCCGGTGAATGTAGTTCTCCACGGCATCGGGCAGCGTGTAGTTGATTACGAAAGGTAAATTTTGGATATCTATCCCACGCGCGGCTACATCGGTGCAGATTAGAAAACGAACATCCCCGTCTTTAAATGCTTGCAGATTCCTTCGCCGCTCGTCCATGGACCGCATGCCTGCCAAGACACAGCACGAGTAGATGTTTTCCTTTCCCTTTTCCACTTTACCTTTAAACATCTGACCCCCTCCTGCGAAGTTCAAGAACTGCTCGAGATTGTTGCAGTCGAGGTTCGTTCTGCAAAATATAATGCATTGCTCCATGTCGTAAGCTTCAATGATTTTCAGGAGGACAAGGGGCTTCAGGCGTTTGATCATATCCGAGCGCCGCTCAACGTCTCCCGGATCCTGAGAGAGGCTCGAGGCAGCGTGTACATTATCAGTTACGACATGCTGTGCGGCCGGGGAGGAGGTCGGGTGCAGAAGAGTTTGGAGAGCCGAGTTTTCTGGGTCCATTTCCACCACCACGTGGTGCACGGTCTCGGGCACACTGTCCTTCCCTTTCAGGTCCACCCATGTAGGTCTGTCGCAAATCGCCTTTGCCAGCTCGGTGATCTCCGGTGAATGCAAGGTAGCTGAGAAAAAACAGACCTGCAGGCGCTGGTCCCCGACACCGCCTTTGGGAAGGCGCTGGTAGATAGTCATAACGTCGGCTCTCTCCCCAGCCTCCAGGAAGCGATCTGCCTCGTCCAAGATCAAAAAACGGGCCCGATCCATGTTCAAAAGACCGCGCTTCATAAAGTCCATTAATTTTCCGATCGTCCCCACCACTATATCGCAGCCGCTCCGCAGACCTGCCTTGGTCTCACGCTGGTCGTTCCCTCCCATCACCAGGGCTATGTCCACTCCCTCCACGTGCCGGGAGTAATCGCAGATGCAGGAATAGACCTGCTCGGCCAGATCCCGCGCCGGCTCAATGATGATGGCAAAAGGGCTGCCAAGGCTGTTTCCGCCCCCTTTTCCTCCCCCACTCCCCGCCCCACTGGCGCTGTGTTTGCTGAAGTCGGGCTTGAGCACGCCGTCAAGGGGGAGCTCCGCGACGCCAAGAAAGCCCCGTTCCGTGGGCACAGGGTGCCGGAAAGGCCCAGTGAAATTCATTTGTATCCGGGCTTCTTTCAGAGCGACAGCTGGGAACCATGCGAGTCCTTTCAAGCTCTCTTCCATCACAAAGGCATCCCCAAGGTAGGCTCCATTCTTGCTGAATCCTACTATGCCCTTCTCTAGGTCCAAAAAGCTGCCGATCACGTCACCTTTCTTAAAGATTTCCCCGTAAGTTTCGAAGCGTCCTTCGTGGCTTTTTTACCTGTTCCACCGTAACCGAAACCGTACTTGTCTGTCCCTAAATTGTAATTTGCACGTGCTGTCGACCAGCCCACCCTGCCAACACCCTGATTTCCCTCTTCCAGTAGCGTGGCTTCAAAATAAGCCTTCCCTTTGCACACACCCAGTGTCGACCGTCCTCCTACCCAGCGGGAGGTGGTGACGAAGGCCTTGCTGCCGTCCACCCCTTCGATGCCGAGCATTCCATCCCTGTCGACGCCGCTGAGCCGCCAGTCTCTTTCGTTCTTGGCCTCCCCCTCACACGTTGTGCCACTCTTCCCCCCGGCCTCGCGGCGTTTTGTCTCCATCACCAGCTGCAGTACCGGAAGGGCGAAAGCAGCAGTTTTACCGCTCCCCGTCTCCGCCGCTGCCATTACGTCCCCCCCCCCCAAAATCAAGGGGATTGCCTCGTCTTGCACATCCGTTGGCAACAACCAATTCAAGTCGCCCTCGATGGCCTCCAGAAGAGGGGTCAAATGGAGTAATGGAAACGATGAAATGAGCGAAGAATCAAGACATTCTTGTCAGTGGCCCCGAATGCTTTTAAAAATCCAGGTTTTATGAGGGCTAGCTTGTTGCGTACCTGAATGAGCTCCTCCCCGAGGCCCAAGGACTCGAAACCACCCGCCATCTACTTGGCTTTGTCTGCGAACCAACAAAGTGTTGTTAGATACAATTAATTGCCGCCTCAGTTGCCATAAGACTCATGGGATGGACTATTTGGCAATCACGAGGGCAGATGCTTGGTATAGAGACAGGGGAGGTGGAAGTGGAAAGGCAGATAAGTGATCGACGAGCGAGTGAAACCAGCGACAGGACTCGAGACTTGCTGTCACTCGCTACGTCAACAAAAGAAAACACGCGTAGGTCTTGGGGCCGTATTTGACTACTTAGTGGCTACTTATATATATATATATGTATCAAACAGGGACATGTTACCACTGAGATAAGCGCTTGTCCGAGCCCGTGGCTGCTTACACAGTAAACCATACCCCTCGCTACTTCCTACAGGTTGGAGGAGCATGGAGGCAAGCACGAGCAGCACGAGTCTTGCCGAGTTCACTTCATCATATGCTGCTGGTCCAACCGCGAAACGTGGTCAAAAGAGGGTTTTTGCCTTACCGTCGGAGGAGCAATGGTCGTGGTTCAGCCTAGGTTCAGTACTGACTGAGGTTCGTGTCGGAGCAACGGACGTTTTCGGCCATCGCCCTTCTTGTCCCTCAGCTATATCCTTGACCAACCTGGTCAAGAGGGGTGATACTTGTGAATGGGGTACTGCCGGAGAAAAGACGTGTAAGAAAGCGGGCGACGTCGAGGATACTGGTCAGGACTCCCAAGAGAGCGAACCCGAGGGTTTGCCACGGCGGACATTAAGACTTATGGATGGAAAGCTCAAAAGAGGATGCGTGCTTGTGCTTCGAAGCTGCAAAGTTTGCGATTTGGTGCACGACTTGTCGAGCAAGTCCCTGGTATCTCTCGGGCCGTGGAAAGTAATGGCGAGGAAAGTTATTAGACCTCGGGCTGAACTACTTGGGCGATCGTCCCCGCTGACCATGACGCTCAGTTTGAGCGTCACTGTGCGGCTTTGTATAAACCATGCTTCTCCCCACCTTTGCGTAAGACAACGCCGCAAATACGTGCCAAAGCTTCTCGCACTTTGTAATCTTCTCCGCACATCGCAATTTAGGGCCTCGGGGAGTGCAAGCGTGCCAGCGAGCCAGCAAAACGAGCATAGCAGGCTCAGGCATGAGGAAAACGGGCGCGGGCGTTTGGCACAAATTTTCGAAGAAGCTTCAAGAGCCCCTCAGTCCACGCCGGGGTATGCCGGTACTGGATGTTGGCAGCGGCAGCAACAACGCGAGCAACAGCCACTGCGGGCCCCCGAGAGGCGCCACCTGCTCTCCCCAAACGGAAGTTCCTCAAAGCAATCGAGAGCAAGCATTACCGTGCTAGCTGACGACCTGCTCGGCCTTGTCTTCTCCTTCTTCGACTCTGTGGCCTTGCACGCCCTGGGCGACACCTGCCGCTATATGAGAGCAGCCACCGCCAGCATCGTGCCCGGCCTGAAGGCACGCTTGTTTGCCCATCAACTGCGGGACCTGACGTGGATGTGGCAGAGAGAGAATGCGTCCTGGACGGCCCGGCAATACCCGGACCCGGCATGGGAAGCGTTGCTCGTGGAGGAGGACGCGAGTTGGGAAGGAGAGCATGCAGATCAGAGAAAGCCGGAGGACAGGAGGAGGCTCATGTATGTAAATATGTTGACGGGGGATCTATTTTTTGACAAAAAGGAGGTGCCTCTGGTGACCGATGTGCGGGGAGGCTTCCTGTGTGACGAGCCAGGGCTGGGTAAGACGGTCACGGCCTTGGCCTTGATCCTGAAGACGGCGGGAAGGTTGCCCGGGCCGGTTGAGGAGGAGGGAGGCATGGAGATGGTGATGGGACACAACGCCCGTCGGTGGCACCGGCGACGGACTGCTGACATAGTATGCGATACAGGTGGGATGGAACGAGAGGGCCGTCGGTGTCGCTCCACTCACCGCCGTCGAGACCTGGATCCGCGACTTTTGCGCCCGTCAGGAGCGACCTTGATCATCTGCCCGGGCCCTCTGATGGGGCACTGGAGAGAACAGATCGAGAGGCACGCAGAAGGGTGGGCGTTGGGGGAGGGCCAAGTCTTCTATGACCATGCCACGGGGATGGGAACCGGGGGCTGGCGGGCCTTGCCCCCACCGGAGCCCTTGGCTTTGTACAAGGTCGTGGTCGTGACGAGGGAGCGGCTCAGGCAGGAGTGGATCAGTGGCGGGCCGACGCACATGATGGATAGCATACCTCCACGGTACGCGGGTGACCTGGAGGGGACAGAGGCAGAGGAAGGGGATCTTGACAATCGACGGCTCAGTCCCCTTCTAGGCGTGCGCTGGCTGCGAGTGCTTGTGGACGAAGGGCACTCCCTAGGCTCAGTGGCCATCACCAACGAGGGCCTCATGTCGAAGCGCTTGGAAGCAGAACGCCGCTGGGTGATGACAGGAACGCCCCATCGGCACGATGCCGCGGATCTGGCCTCCCTGCAAGCCCTCCTCTCTTTCCTGCGCCAAGCACCGTACGGCTCCTCGCACAACGAGTACTGGTACAAGCTCATAAGTGGACGAGGGGCAGGCGCAGCGACTTCCGAATTGCGTCGGAACCGCTTGGTCGAACTCTTGCGACGAATTATGGTGCGGCATACAAAAGAAAGCATCCCTGAGATCCCGGCTCCACACTGGGGAGTGACACGCTTGCGCATGTCGCGTTTGGAAGCCACCACCTACAACACTCTGGTGTCGTTGGTCCACGCAAACCTGGTCACGACTGACATGGTAGGGGGCACCCACGCACCAGGGGCGCTCCATCCGGACAGCATGTTGAACCCGATCAATCGGGTGTCGGCGAACACCCTGCTCGGTAACTTGCGCCTGGCTTGTTGTGGAGGTGGTGCTCAGGTCGTGTCTATCGAGCAGCAATCCATCGTCATGACCCTTCAGTTGGCGCGGCGGTTGTTCTTAGAGTTTCAGGAGGCTCGCCGCCGAGGAAGGGAGCGGACGGCCGTGGAGGAAGAGGAGGATGAGGAGGCAGTCTCGGTCGGTGTGGCGCGGGTGGCCGCTTTTTTGAACCGCCTCAGGGCGTACGTGAACACTCCCTGCGATGCGTGCGGGACTTTTTTGATCATCCTCATGGTGACCCCGTGTTTGCATTTGCTTTGTTGCCAGTGTATGAAAGGGAAAAACAATTTGTGTCCGGCCTGCGGATGCACATTTTCGGTGGATGCCTTTCAATTGCTGCAGCCAGGCCTGTCAGTGCACTGGCACGAGGAAGATTTAGTGGTGCTGCCGGACCGGGTGGATAAACCTCTGGACGAGGACGTTGCAAATCACAAGGGTTCTGGTAATATTGTCAATGTTGACACGACTTCCTCTACTGTGTCTGTGCAGTCGCCATCATCTGTGCCTTATCACTTCGATCCAGGACCTTCGCAAATAAATTACCACGTGACGTCCAGGTTCCTTGACACTGGCAAGAAAGCAGATGAACGAGGCGAAAATCAGGTCGGAGGAAAGGAGAGTCGGGGACTAATTGGACATGGTACATTGGGTGCTGGTCGCGGGCCTCTGACTTCAGAGAAGATGGAGCCCCCTCCTAACAGTACGGTTGGCCGGGTGAGCCACCACACTGATGTCAATGAGGAACACTTCTCTGAAAAGATGGACGGCAATGCTGACGACGGCTCATGGCAAGTAGTTAGCAAAGCTTGGCATATGATAACTCATTTGCGCGCCTATCTCGAGAACCAGTCAAGCAATCCTTCGTCGCCTGACCACAGTCTCCCCTTGAAGGCTGTCGTCTTCAGCCAATTTCGAGTGTATCTAAATGGACTGAAAGTGGCGCTGGAGAACCACGGTTTCCGCGTGGGGAAATTCTACGATAAAACGAGGCTTGCTGATCTCTCGAGATTCAAGGCCACTTTTGCGAGTCATGGCGACGAAGGTTTACAGGTTCTTCTGATTGGAAAAGAGGGAAGCCATGGCCTGGACCTGAGTTTGGCGACACATGTTTTCCTCATGGACCAAATTTGGGACGAAAATTTGCAGAACCAAGTGGTATCAAGGGCCTACAGGATGGGAGCGCAGGCATCGGTGCATGTTGAACGGCTTGTCATGCAAGACACGGTGGAAGAAGCCATGGAGACCTTGGCGACAGGAAGACTAGGAGGGCCTCAATTCGAGATAAATACCCAGGGGGATGACTCGGATGAGGAGCAAGACGAGGATAGCGTGCCAGACAGCGACTCGGAAGCACCCTTGCCTCTGGAAAGACGTTCAGAAAGCGATATACTAGAGTCGTCCTCATCTTCTTCACTCTCGGTCATGGGGCATGGGTCTTGGGAACCAGAGAGCTACGGAATACAACAAAATCTGGTCGATCGAAATGAATTTACAGATGTCAGCCCAGTCCCCACCACGAAGGCAATGTCGAAACGTAAAACTTCAAAGCGAGGCACGGGAAGTGCGCATTTTCGAAGCGGTCAGAAGAGCGGCCGCTCAAAACTGTCGGGCTGTACAAACAGTGGTACTGGGGCACCGGATGCGAAGAAGATGAATATTTTATTGCGATCTCTCCGTGTGGTGGAGGTCAACCCTTCTCCATCAGCCGTAAAGTTGAGCCGTGCTGCAATTATCACTCCTGTTGAAACTACCTCCACCCCTGAGACCGGTAGCGGTCGGCAAAATAGTGAAACTGTCCATGATGCACGCGGTGTCTTAAGTCTTGCCGATTTTAATTTTGCACACGGGGCAGACAAAATTCGCGAAATAAATTCGGGTGATACATGTGCCAAAGAGCCTGTTCGACGCGTGCGCTTCGAATAGACTTGTGAAAAAATAACCATGCGATACTGTTTTGAAGCAAAAGTTTTTACAAAGATAAAATATGTAAAAAGCATATAGATATTGAAATGGCAATCTAACATTTTGCTTGCAGTCGCATGCAACGTTTCCAAAATATATCCGTCAATCAAATCTTAATTGTAACATATCTACCCCTCCTGCTTTTATGCACGGGTGAGTATTGTTAAAGCCCGCCATTAACCGCTACAAACAATGAGTCTGATTTGGTCCACAGTCTTTGCGGGTCTTGTTTTGCCACATTCGAGATTGTATTAGATGCTACGCGACGGGCCACGATATCCACCGAGCAAGAGAAGTTAACGGAAATTCAAACTGGCACAAGAGGGACGTCAGAAATATGAGTCTCTAAAATCAACGTCCCTGTCCACTACGTGAAACACTTTCATCGCACGCTTTTTGATGTGCATAAAATGTTAATTTTCTGCCGAAGCGATCTCGCGGCGGCGACTTTATCACCTCGCATAATATTTATTCGCATTCTTCTTACAATGCCAAATCAGGAAGTGATACCACACCTCAACATGTCTCTCGAACCGACTTTTCTTACGAACCGCCCGACTGAGGCCGATATGCAAGAACGTGGACTTTTAAGTCCCAATAGCATTGCACCTGCTCTGCAAGGCAAAGCCAGGACTTTGCAAAAGGCCATGGTCAAAGATGCGATAGCGCTCCAACTTGCCTCACGGCCGGATGCCGAATCCCTCCATGACAAGGGCGTGCATTCCCCTGGAAGCAATATTTCCCCGTCCTTACTTCCTGCGGCTCATAACCTAGAAAAGTGTCTGAAAAAGGACGCCGTGGCTAAGTCATTGCGAGAGCGTCCCACTAAGGATGAACTGATTACGGATGGTATCCTGTCACCACCCATGGCTTAAAAAACGAGCAAGGACCCAGTTACCTTTTCGATGAGAAGTAGAGCTCCAGAATTTGCCTCTATTAAGAAACTAAGATACTCAAAAGGTCTATGAGCAATTCTCTGTCATACAAAGTGCATTTCGTGGGGAAAATCACTTTGTACATCATTGTTAATGAAGTCCTCGGACCTTACCATGTACCTTGTACACATCACCACACGACTCATCCTTTCCAAAGAAAAAATTGGATATCACTATGTAAGAGCATATCTCGCAGTATAGTTACTGTTAAAAGTTAGATAGTGTTGCCTTCCTGAAAAGGCTTTTCTAGGTTGGTATTTTAACCTGTCCTTCTTCTTTCATTCGGAAAAAAAGTCTCCGTTATTGCCTCAGTCATTATTTATAGATATGCTCGTGTACAAAGTCTGCATTTGTTAAGGCATTTTAGTGAAGCCTTGCGCATTGCCTCCTACCACCCTCTAGATGCCTCTAGGTGTGACGATTTTGTCTTGTCGTTTCGATGAAATTGTTGTGCAATGCAGTACACAAATCTAATTCAAGCTTTTGGACTCTTCTCGTCAAAGAGCAAAATCTAGTCACATATTCGACAAGAGGTGGATTATCATTTGTCTTACTTTCCGCCCAACGGCGGTCCTCATCGATACGCGAGAGCAAAAAACTCAATCTAAGCTGCAGCGTCCTCTTTCGATCCCCCCTTGGAGGTTGACCGTCTGCACCCTCATCCGGCAAAACATCCGTCACGTTGCCTTGGCTCCTGACCTTTTTTTAGACCTTTGTCGGCAATCCCCTCCTTGATTGTAGTAGTACGCCGTCCCGGTCCTTTTCCATTCCACGTCCCGTAACTACAGGTCCCCTTCGCTCCAAATGTTGCTCGGGCCAAACTGTCTTTTCCCTCTAGACATCCCTCATCTCGCACAAACCTCCAGCCTCATCAAATATTGTAGAATACTCCATTTCATGTAAAAATAATCGGCCATTCCAGTACGCTGGACTTTCCCCCTTCCAAATTTCAAACCTTTGCACTACATCGGTCAATCTTGTCAGCAACATTTTCACTTCTCCTTGCTCAATGGACCCCTTCTCCTTACACAGTAGTGTTTGTCTTTGTAAGAGGAGATCGCACACTATACCCATTCGCTCTAATTCCTGAAGTTGATTTGCTTCTATCGCAACAAGCACCAGGTTCCAAGCCTCCTTATTGTCGTAGATTGTGGTATGAAAACCCGCGTGCTGAACGTTCACCACTGCCCACAGTGCTAATCGCGACACGCTTGTCATACCTCTCCTGGCAATGGGATCAGAGTGATGCGAAAAGGAAGTCCTGCAACAGGCCTCCATCGAACTAAAACTTTCCACATTCCCGGCCACGAAAACCTCCTGACACTTGCCCTCTCCAACAAAGATACTCAAAACCTTGCTGTCTGTAAGCATCCCACACCTTTCTTTTGATCCACCAATAAGGCTTCGACCGACGCGAAGGCGAAGGGGATCTGGAGTGACTCCTCATCGTGTCTCCAATCGCACATATTACGCGGCGACCTGCTGAAAGGTCTCTGAGAAAAATGCATATGGAGGCTGCTGTAAGAATCGTTTTCGCTGACATAGTCTGCCCGCACATGCAAGGCTGGGAAGCCAACACGACGGGTCCATGGCCTCATGAGATCGTGTACGTGCACTCTATCTGTCCTTCGCGTAGGCGTGTCTTCGGCCAGCTCGAAAGGGGTGCCCTTCTGGCTTGATAAGTCGTGGTCCCGAACTTTCAAGCGCCATTGACGTTTGCTATCATCTCTCTCATCCACTTATGCATAATTACTCCCGCTTAGGGGGTCTTCTTGTACTCCGTGCGCTCTCAGAAGGCCATCTGCCTCTGGGATCGCTGATACCTCATCGTCAATGGCACCCCACAGATCTGCCTCGGTCATGCACCCGTACTGGTATCGAAGAACAAAGCGCTGAATTCCCCTCAGAAATGTAGACATACGCACATGTGGCGCCAGCATTCTCAATAATGCTGCCCCTTTACCAAAGGCGATGACGTCGAACGACTTGACGACGGCTCTGAGGTCCCCATGGTGCTTTTCTCGGAGTGGGTGAGAATCAGAGTTTGCATCTGCAAGCATGGCGGCGAGCATAACGTCATTTATGAAATTGCCTCATACGTGCCAATTCAAAGGATTCAAGGCCTCCAGAGCTATGAATTCAAAAAAGCGTGCCGCTGACTCCTTCAGCCATAACTCTCCCATCGTCCCGGGAGTCACCAGGTTTCCCAGCCATTG
This sequence comes from Microchloropsis gaditana, assembly GCF_000240725.1. Classification (NCBI taxonomy): domain Eukaryota; class Eustigmatophyceae; order Eustigmatales; family Monodopsidaceae; genus Microchloropsis; species Microchloropsis gaditana. Next base: position 39,044 of record NW_005803761.1, read on the forward strand.
ATGCACTATCTCATGGCCAAGAAGACGGGCGACCCGTCCTTTTCTGACGAAGCTAGTGGTGGGAGAGACGAGGAGGTAGTCTTTTAAGATGGTAATCGCCCCCCAGCCCTCCATTCCCAAGCCGTGCACCTGCGGCAAACAGATGATATCCAGTTTTGGCAGTGAATACAGGGCATATTCTTCCCCTACGGCTAGCTTCGACTCTCCGAAAGGTAGATGTACGTCCCTTACATTCATTAAACTGTGAAAAATGCCCGAAAAAATGAAAACACATGCATGCGTAATGGATGGCCTATTGTCCCTATTCTTCCTGAAAAGGAGAGACGTACGATGTACTGACCAATCGACAAGGGTAATTTTATGTCGATGGCGACTATTTGCGGAGAGGTAGAATATATTTCCGTTGCGGTAAATGTACCATCTGGAAACCCTACGCTTGCTGAGTTTATATTCAATCCGACTGAATGCAGCCGGACGACTGCCGTGGGCCGCTTTACCACGATAGTGACATCGACCATTCCCTTTGTGGCCAAATCGGGAGGTCCCGCGAGCGCCAGGTGCACATCGTAGGCAAGTGGTGCGACAACGTCACTTGGCAAGAGGCCTTGCTCGTCCCACTCGTGGTGCATGGAAGCTCGTCTCTGAAGCTGGAGCAGGAACAAAAAAAGCACGAGGGGGCAGGAGGTTTTGCTCAATATCCTCAAGGCACATCGAAAACCATAACACACCCGCGGCGGCAGCGTATGGCCCTGATGAAGGGACAGGACACGAGTTTCGTGGATGAGGGCGAAGTGTGAGCGCGATAACTCCCATGCCATGCTGCTTAGTGGCCCGCAACCTCAGACCTTTGGGTTGACCGGGCGTCCCTGTGTGCCCCCTCACTGTTCAGCGACAAGAGCGAGGCGCGTTCGAAAAATGCATTGCAGTCCAAACCCTACCCCTTAACCACCTGTTCTCATTACCACAGACATGCTTTTGCGATGCGCCAGATGGGGCAGTGCAGAGCTAGCGGCGGCTATCATCTACGTCTGTTTGGTCGTTGTTTTTGCCTCAAGCGTTGAAGCCAAGCCAGCGTCACATAGATGGAGCGGTACCGCAAGCAGGTAGGGGAAGTCGGAAGCGAGCAAAGGACAAAGCGTGCGAAGAGGCTTAGTTGCACGAATAGTCGCGACGCAAAGTGGATCGCGTTTTTCCTGATGCGCATGATCATACCTTTACAGGAATTTGGCCTTCTTACCCAGATTCAGTGGACAAAGATCCTCCGTAGTAACGCCTCGAACGACGCCGCCTCCCATGACGATGCCTGACGGCGCCTCTCGGTTCTCTGGATCGACTGGACTACATGCAAACCTTATCACAACCTTTTTAGACAGTCTTTTTGGACCCTCCAAGTCCAGCAAACGGGGACTCAACATCACCGAGACTCACGAAGTGGTTGTGATCGGCGCCGGGGTCGCCGGGTTGGTGGCGGCCAAGACTTTGGCGGCGGAAGGTAAAGATGTGGTGGTTGTAGAAGCGGCCAATCAAGTGGGTGGACGGGTGCAAACGGATGAGTACAAAGGCTTTCTCCTGGACCGGGGGTTCCAAGTCTTCATAGAGGCCTATCCCGCAGTTAAACGGCAGCTAGACTACCAGGCACTCGACCTTCAGTCTTTCTGGCCGGGCGCGCTGGTACGCGCTGACGGAGGCTTTCACACCGTAGCAGACCCTTTCCGGCGCCCGCAGGACTTGATCAAAGGCTTGCTGGCTCCAGTGGGTTCCTTGGGTGATAAAGTAAAGGTGGGGCTCCTTCGGGTCCAGGCCACGCTCACACCGCTGCGAGCCATCTTCGACAGTGCCGAAACAGACACGCTGACCCACCTGAGCAAAACCAAAGGCCTGAGCCCCGCGATCATCGAGCGCTTCTTCACGCCCTTCTACCAAGGCATCTACCTGGCCCCCTTGGCAGAGCAGTCCTCCCGCATGTTCGACTTCGTCTTCCGAATGTTCGCCGAAGGAGGCATTTCCCTCCCCGCTCGCGGCATTCGGGCCGTGCCGGAGCAACTAGCCGCAACCCTGCCCAAGGGGAGCCTGCAGCTGGGCGTGGCGGCCGTGCGCGTGGGGAGAGGCTTTGTGGAGCTCTCGGACGGCCGGGTCCTGGGTGCGGAGGCCTTGATCGTCGCCACGGAGGAAGGGACAGCCCGCAAGCTCTTGAAGAAGGAGCTGGTACGGGAGCGGCCCAAGCCGCTGGGAGGGAGAGGGTCTACCTGTCTCTACTACGCCGTCCCAGGCCCGGCTCCCATCCGAGAACCGCTCTTGGTCCTGAACGGGGAAAGCGCCGCGTTGGGAGGGAGGCCGGGCACAACAAGCGGGGGCACGGGGGGCGGCACGGCTGGAGCAGCCAAGACTGCAGGCATCCGAACGGGCAGGACGTCGGCGAGAGGCGCCAAGAAAGCGGGCACGGCCTCCCCTTTTCCTTCTCCCTCGTACCCCCGGCCCGCGTCGCGTTATCCCGTGAACAACGTGGTTTTTCTCAGTAATATAGCCCCCACCTACGCCCCCCCCGGCCAGACCCTGGTCAGTGTCACCGTCGTCGGAACGCCCGCGGTCAACGATGCCGTCCTGGACAAGGCGGTCAGGGAGCAGCTTGGGGACTGGTTCGGACGGGAGGCAGTGCTGGGGCAATGGGAGCTCTTGCGCATCTACCGCATCCCCTACGCCCAGCCTCGACAGGTGCCCCCCACGGGCCCGAGCTTCGTCCTCCCTGCCGCCGTCCACTGGGCGCAGGCCGGGGAGGGCGGGGAGGGGCTCTTCGTAGCGGGGGACTACAGGAACACGGCCACCTTGAATGGGGCATTCGAGAGTGGCGAGCGGGCAGCCAAGGCAGTGCTGGCACATTTGGCGGCCCACCCCCCGGGGGAAGAGCGACGGCAGGGCATAGAGGGAGGGACCTTGCGGAAGGAGACTGGGGAGGACGGAGATGGGAGAGGCGGGAAAAGAATGCCCGACTCGGAGGCGCAACCCTCCCTGGCTGCGTCGTCCTCCTCCACGAGCACGTCCGCCCTCCCCAGCCGTCCCTCCATGCCCAGACGGAGCCACCGAGGCCAAGACGCGACGGAGGCCTTCGCGCGCTTCCGTCAAGAGAACGAGCGGGGCCGGAGCACCATCCAGGGCGTGGTTTCTGGTATGGAAGGCCGCCGCGGCAGTCCAATAGTGTCGCGTTTCAGAGAGGTCAGTGAGGCCCGTCAGTCGCCCGCGGTGGCTGAAAAGGATATGGCGAGAGCGCGCGCAGCTGCCTTGCGGGTCGTAGCGCCACAGCCGGCGTCGAGTGTGGTGGACGAGGGATTCAACCTGTCACGGTTTCGAAGCGACCGTGACGAGAGGAAACGCATCATCATGGAGAAAACTGCATTTACCGCGCCCAAGGAGGGAATGAGGCAAATGACATCATCTCCAGCCTTCACTCCGTCACCTGCCGCGTCGACCAGTGCTACATTACGAAGCAGTGGAGTCCGCAGCGATGCAAGTAGCGGTCGAGAATCACGCTTTCGAGATTAGTTTGGAGTGACCAGTTCTTGATGCGAATGAATTCGAAGTGTTCTATGATATGTTCTTAAATGTTGTGGTATTTGAAAGAATTACATTTATGCCACAGTTGTGCATTTCGCTTCGATAAACATTCATACCAATCGCATGGTACGCGTACAAATTCTCCCCCTTGAGCATTAGGGCCGTTCCTTACATGCTCTTGACGACGAGAAAGGGTTTCTTTAACCCTGTGCCCCCAGTCACCCTGATCAGACTCGACCTGCATGGGCCGTATTCCACGGTACCAGCGCACAGAGCCATCAATATACCTTCGTACACAAGACCTTTTGAAGAGAAAAAGGGCTAGTTCTAGCAGCAGCATACGCCTCAGTGAAAAAATGTATGAAGTCATTCGACAGGATATAATTTATGAAGGGTCGTTGCCGTAGGTCGAGGATGACTGTAACCTCCCGGCTTCACTCGTTTGGGTCCTGGTCTGCGAAGGCGCTGGGCTTGCCAACTCGGTGGATTAGTGTAGCCGTCACAAAAACAGAAATCACGCTAATAATCTACAGGACATACAAATACAGCTCCAGAAAAGAAGCATTCCCAGTAGCATGGCCGCGAATGGGAAGGAATGCTACTACTCCGTGCTGGGATTGGAAAGGTATATGTGTGGGAGGGTATCCGGTGTTCCTATGGTACTCCTATTTGGTTTCCTGACAAGCGTGACATAAAGTAATTTTTGGGTATTACTTTCTGCACAAGCATGAAGAGATAATGCTCCTTTACGATGTGTGTTCCAGGCCAAGTCTTTGTGAGATGCCGGCATCACTAAGCTCTCTCACGTACTGCACTACCTTGGAACGCTCCAACCCGAACAGGACGGCCTCAGAGACGGACGTCAAAGTCGCATATAGAAAGGTGCGTGTTGCGATTATGTCTCCTCTGTTACCTTATTTGTTGAGGGAGTGGCTCAGATGTTAAGAGGTCCATTCACGTTATGGGGGATCAATCCAATTCCTCTCACGCTTGCTTTCCATCTTGGCAACTTCCTGGCTGTAGCTTGCCCTGAAGCACCACCCGGATAAAAACGTCGGCAATGAGGCAGCAACTGCGGTTTTCCAGCGTATTCAAGAAGCGCATGCCGTGCTGAGCGACGCACGTGAGCGCTCGTGGTACGACTCGCACCGGGACGAAATCCTGCGTGGGGAGGAGGAGGAAGAGGAGGACGAGCCTCGAGGTGGACGGCCAAGGTCAGGAAAGGGGGAAAAGAAGCGAGGCAGCCGCTACGTGGTGAACGTCTGGCCTTTCTTTAGCGCCTCTGCCTTCAACGGGTATGGGGACAGGGACGAGGGGTTCTACGCGGTGTACCGGCGTGTCTTTGAGCGAGTCGATGCGAGGGAGAGGGAGGGTACCGTGGCGACGGCCCAGTCTCCCCCCTCCCCGGGATTTGGGGGCCCCGAGACGGCGTGGGCGGACGTGGCGGCGTTTTACGGGTACTGGTGCGACTTCGTCTCTCGCCTCTCCTTCGGGTGGGAAGACGAATACCGGGAGCAGGACGCGCCATCGCGGCAAGTGCGGCGGGCGATGGAAAAGGAGAACAGAAAAAGCCGGGAGGCCGGCCGGAAGGAGTACCAGGAGGCGGTGCGGGCGTTGGTGGAGTTTGTGAAGAGGAGGGACAAGCGCGTCATGCAGCGGCAGGTGCAGGGGAAGAGGGAGGAAGCGGCGCGGATACAGGCGGAGGCGGAGGAGGCGAAGGTGAAGGCAGAGAAATTTCGTCGGGAGAGGGAGAGATGGCTGCAGGAACAGACGCGGCTATGGGAGGAGGAAGAAGCGCGGCGGGTGGAGGAGGGGGAAGAGGGCAGGTGTGCTTCCGTGCGGCTCGCCGACGAGGAGAGTAGCGGGGAGAGCGAGGAGGAGCAGGCAGGGGCTGGGGGAGGGCGCGAGAGCCGGCGGTGGAAACCGAGGAAAGGCAAAAAGAAAGGGGGGAGGAAGGACGTGGTGTACGAGTGTGTGGTGTGTGCGAAGACCTTCAAGTCGGAGAAGCAGCTGAACAACCACAAGCAAAGCCGCGCGCATCGGAAGATGGTGGAGACTCTACAGGCGGAGTTTGGGGACTTGGAGGGGTTGGAGGAGGAGAAAGAGATGGAGGAGGAGATGGAGGAGGGGGAGG